>NC_045558.1:31589103-31889103 GCF_009769535.1 Thamnophis elegans
CCTTATAAATTTGGCTGTGGGATTCTGGGAAGTCCATATGCCTTAAAACTTCTGAGGTTGAGAAGCACTATTTTAGAGCAACTATTTCCAACTTGATATTCTGCTTCAACAATATTACTACAGAATACTCCCAGCCAGTATGAATTCTGGGAGTAGCTTTAGTTGAATAAACTGCACCCAACAAATATGAAATTATGACCCTATACTTTTGTAAAATCAATTAATTACATATATTTTGCTCTCTTTTTTAGGGTAACCCTGGTGCCAATGGCCTTGCTGGTGCTAAAGGTGCTACTGTACGTATGCTTGTATTGAAATCAATGTATTTCCCTATGGGGAAGATCGCTCTTGGGGAAGACAATCCTAGCATTGTAATATGGTTTCCTTTTTTTCTTTCTCTTTGGACAGGGTCTTCCTGGTGTGTCTGGTGCGCCTGGCTTGCCTGGTCCTCGTGGTATACCTGGTCCAACTGGTGCCGCCGGTGCAGCTGGTGCACGAGGACTTGCTGTAAGTTGCCTTAAATGCACTTAAACCTTTTTGTATTTGCTGCTTTTTCAAAGTTTGAAGTGCCCAGTTTTAATACTGAATGTTTTAATTGGCTATTAGACTTGCATCTACTCTGTAAGCCTGCCTGCATCTTCTGGATAAATGGTGCACAATTGACAGATTTTCAATATCCTTAATATTCTGCATCTAGATTTAATATGACCACATCTCTTTAAAAAGTTTTAAAATATATAATTTATTAAATCTAGAATTCATGATGTTCTGCGCTATTCTTTCAAACTATTTTTTGAAGGAGGCCTTGTGATTGTTTCTTCATGTTTGATTAACTACTATAATCAAGTTCACAACTGACCACTTGGTTATGCACAATTGTGGTATGTAGTGAAAAGAAGTTCACTATAAACTGACCACTTGATTATGTACAATTATGATATATAGGGAAAACAATCTCCTCTATTAGGTTATTGTTGCTTAATCATGTCCTAAATGTATAAGCATCCTATTTTCCACCAAGATTTCTCCACCATTTAACATTTTAAGTCCATACTGTAAACTTATATGGTTATCATTAAATTGTAAGGATTTAAAAGAATCCCACAGTCACGTTGTTCACTACTAGCTGAAGTCATATTCAGCACATCCTAGCTAAATTATCTGTCATGGTATATAAACCACATTTCTTATTTTTTCCCAACTCATCTCTTTCTTCTGATCTCTGAATGTATACATTTTCAAAGCCATTTTTATGAAATTACCATAAATCAAAGTATAATGAAATATAATTTTGCTAAAATGATTAGGCAGGAGCAGAGAATATTTATTTAAAGATGCCCACTCCCTTAAAATTCAAACAGTAATCCAAAACCAGAATCAACTTGATTGATATGGGCGAGCATCTTAGTGTGTTATTTTTAAAGTTCGCTTTTCACCTTACAGTTCTTCTTGAAAAATGTGTACTTAGAAGAGAAGAAATTAAAATACTCTCCTCTGATATCGTGTTTTATTTGGTTTTAGGGTGAACCTGGTCCCGCTGGATCCAAGGGAGAAACTGGTAACAAGGGTGAGCCCGTGAGTATTAATAATGACATGAAATATCTTTAATTTTCAGAATGGCTTTTCATCCAAGTGAACTGGGTTAACAAACTAGTGACTTTTCTGCTCTCTTTTACACTCATAGGGTCCTGCTGGCCCAGCTGGTCCTGCTGGTCCATCTGGTGAGGAAGGCAAAAAAGGTCCCAACGGTGAACCTGGATCTTCTGGTATGCCAGGATCTGCAGGTTTAAGAGTAAGTTTCTTCCATACCATAAAAACAATGCTTGGGAAAATCAATAGGGAGTATTCTGTAGTGCACATCCTTCATGAAAAACATATTTAGTCTCCGAGCAGTTACAAAACTAAATAGGCCATTGGAAAGACCTATTATGTACCAGTTAAGGTGTGAGAAGTTCCTAGAAAGATCTGAGTTCAGTTCCCATCCGATAACGGAGGTCAGTGGGTGATCTCTCTTTCATCATACTGAAATAATGAAATGAGGAAAGGCTTCCAATTTGCACTGCTGATTCCAACCTAAAGGCAAAGATGAAAGCTTTTTCCTTTATATATAAAATGTGGGGGCTTCTTTACAAACTCATGTAATTGCTGGATTTGGTCCAACAAGACACAGTTTAGGATCATGTTCCTAATTGAAAGGTCCCAGATACCAAAGGAAAAACACAGACAATTAAATAAGAGAATTGGGGATAATATGCTGCATGTTAAACTCTTGTGGATGCCAGAGTTTATTTATTTTTACTTTTTAACAGTCCTGCGCATCATCTCCAAATCTTCACAACCTTAGAAATGAATTATGATATGATCTGCTTCTTTCGTAACATATAATTTTAGTCCCCTGAACTGATTCTGAGAAAAGAAGCAATTTCCATGCACAAATAATGAATGAAAAGAAATAATAGATATACATTCATGCCTATTGCAACCTACTTATGATGCTGAAATCATATCTTTCATACCACAGAAAAGCTCTGGTTCTTTAAGTTTTTTGCTGCGCTATAATCCATAAAGATACTGAAAGTCTAGTATTTAAAAGACTCACTTTTCAGTTTCAATCCCACATGCTGAGTTCGATTTAAATGATAAAGTGCCAGAAAACTAACATTTTGGATCTTTCATTATGTCTATTCTTCCACTGAACAAAGAGATATCCTTTGTCTATTGCAATGTAAATGCTAATGCCTTATGTGTTTACCGAAGCCTTTTTCCAGTTCTGATCAAAAGTTGTGGTTTCTTTCATAGGGTGTTCCTGGATCTCGTGGTCTCCCAGGATCTGATGGCAGAGCTGGTGGTATAGTAAGTTTTCAATTTTTTTTACAATCAGTTTTATAATTTAGACAAACAAACTCCCTGCTACCCTACCCCCGTAAAGTCAGCCAGATTTCTGGCAATGCGCCCTAATGCAAGCCTCTTCTTTTCTAGGGCCCAGCTGGCAGTCGTGGTGCTACTGGTGCTGCTGGTGCTAAAGGTCCCAGCGGTGACCCAGGCCGCCATGGTGAACCTGGTCTCATGGGTGCAAGAGTGAGTAAAGAGGGATGATCTTGTGAAATCAGTGAACAGTTTTATATAGCAGCTGTGTTCTGAATTTACATGGGCTTTTTTGCTTACCCATGGCCACTTTTTAAAACATAAACATTTTTAAGAAAATGTATATCAGATCTAGTAAAGGGATCTTCTGTAGATTCATGACCTTAACTGCCTCCCATACCTGCGCTGTAAAACAGATTCCTCCTCTTCATGTTTTAGACATACGAAGCTGAAGTTTCAAGCTCCCCTATATTAGGTTGTCCTCCTATGCTCTTTTCCCCACAGAAAGTCACACTGAACTGAATAATGGGTGGTGGTGTCACTTTTAAATATATTTGCACTATTTTGGCAGATAAAACTAATTGAATTCAGTAGGGCATCTCTAGATAACAATTTTTGATTGAGAATTCTGCATTATATTACATGTATGCCCATATTTAAAAATGCACGTAGAGTAAAATTAAGTTTCCCATTCCAATTTTAAGTAACTCAAAAGGCACATTAAGGCTAAATACTGTATCTATGTATATTTAGGGTCTCCCGGGACAGTCTGGAAGCCCAGGTCCAGCTGGAAAAGAAGGTCAAACTGTAAGTATCCCCTTCTGTTTCGTTCTGCAAAGATTGAGCAGTAGAGACATAGATATTTTAAATGCATTTTCTGGATAGCATCTATATTTTATACTGATGTTTTCATGCTAAATTTTAATATTTGAATCCTATTTTTCTGAGATTTTTTTAAAAATATGGATTGTTCAAGAATTAATAACTAAGCCATGAACTGGAATTGCATTTTTATGTATATTGTATCTAAGCAATAGCTGTGTGGCCAAAGCTGCTAATTTAATATTTATTAATTTTTTACTAGTTGTGTAGATCCATTTCCATATAATCATGAAGGGAGGAGGTATTTTACTTGGGGGGGGTATCAAACTACTGGACAGCGCTATAAAGACAGCCATGTAGCAAAGTAATAAACTCTGAAATGTCTTCGCAGCCAATTTGAGATGTCTTGCTCTCAATGGTCACATAATATTCAAGCAGTGAAACTATATGTTACAATGCAAGATCTGAACTTTTCTTCCTGCAGGGTCCAGCTGGACCTGATGGTCGCTCTGGTCCAACTGGCCCAGCCGGTCCACGAGGTGAACCTGGAAATATCGGATTCCCAGGACCAAAAGGTCCAAATGTAAGTACGCTAGAATATTATGATGTTGACAAATAATACAACAGCAATTTACATTGTGTTCATAGCACCAATTTTATGGCACTCCACTAAATGGCACCTCAGCTGTGCATACCAGAAGTGTACTACTCTAGTGCTAAGATATTTGTCTTACTTAACAACATTGTGCTGATCCAAGAATGCTTTGAATTTAGCTAGCAGTCCCATTTATGAAATCCTCTACTTTGTCATTTTAATTATTTACCAAGAAAAGGGCTGAGCCTCACTATGAAGAATTTATTTTCAGCTTAACGATTACTTTAATTGTAAACCACTTATTGTTTTAACTGATGGTGGGTTTCAATTATATTTTCTTTATTTCTTTCACTTTGGTGTGTGTGTGAGAGAGAGAGAGGGAGGGAGGGGGAGGGAGAGAGAGAGACAGATCGATGTTTTAATTTTTTTTTTAACAATGCTCGGATAAGGAATGTTGTGGGTGCAGCATTTATTTGTATTGATTTCTTCCATGGTTATATACACACATAAATATGTCACCTGAATCTTGCTCAGGTGTGAATAAACATAATGCCATTGAACTGGAAGAAATGGCAAATATGTTTGGTTAAATGCACCCACAGCACTGAATCTAATGATAACATATCAAGTTAAATCCATAGTGGAATAAATTGCTTAGGAGACCCGTGGAACTGTTATCTTTGGATGTATTTGAGGCAACTTCTCCCTTGGATAAATATAATAGCTGGTTAGAGGCATGATGATTTGTCATTTCTCTTTCAATTCAACATTTATGTGGTTTTGTGCATATACATTTTCACTTTATGTATTTTTTAACTGGGAAGAAGTTCCTCAGGCCATATGGATGTAAGTGTAGCCCAGGATGTTTTATTCGAGCGGGACTGGGGAGCCCATCCCTTTGGCAATTGTTTGCTTGCCAGTGAAAGTATGCAGGCTAAAGCTGTATTGCTGCTTGTTCTTTTATCAGAATTCCTAATTTGCTCATTACTTCTTAATCTGAGAAGGGGTGAGCCAATAGATAGCAACCTTAAGCAGGAGAAGCAGCAGATTAAAGATGCTCATCATGATATGACTTCTGCTAGAGCAGCCATCTCAAGACATTCCCAACTGTGCCAACTATAGACACTGTACAGAAATGTAGAAATCTGGAGCCAAGTATTGTGATGGGGTTGCTATTATAATTAGTTTTAATGCAGTAACATATTTAAATGTGTTTCATTTTATCAGGGTGAACCTGGCAAACCTGGTGACAGAGGCAATGTAGGTCTGACTGGTCCACAGGTAAGTAAGACTATTTATACCCTACTTTATAACTTAGTTAGGGAAATAAGTTTTACAAAGTTAAGAACCTGCAATAATTGAATAATTTATAAAACAGAAACAGACTGCTCTATTTATAAGTTTTCTGGTGGTAGTCATAAACTAACACTTTGAATGATGGTTACATGAAATAGAAACAGATACTGTACCTTCTAAGACATCATTCAGGTATCTGTATTATTTTACTTTATACCTTAGACCAGTGATGGCAAACCTATGGCACGCATGCCAGAGGTGGCACACAGACTTCTCTCTGCTGTCACGCGTCTGCCCCCAGAACCCCGTGGCGTTTCTTTCATAGCTTCTGTTTCCCTGCAAATGACAAAACAGAAGCTCACGAAATAAAAAAAATCTTACCTCTTGGTGCGCTGCCAGTGCTGGGATGCCCCGCCTCCCACCAGCCAGCTGGTCTTTGGGCCTGTGCTGCGCATGTATGTTTTTGCACGCACACATTTCAGTTTGGGCATGTGCACATACATAGTTTGGGCACTCTAAAAAGTTTGCCATCACTGCCTTATACTATATACTTTAGCTTATTGTAAGAAATTAAAATTTTCCCTACTTATCTTCTGGATCCAGGACAATATTTTTAGGAAAGCAACCTACACTAACAGATTGTATTTTAAGCCACACTAATATTTTATAGCAGTGGCCCCCAACCTTTTGGGCACCAGGGATTAGTTCCGTGGAGAAAGGTTTTTCTGTGGATCGGAGAGGCATGGTTTCATGTGCTGCCTGCATCCAGTGGTCAGGGCTTCATTTGTTTGCATGGCAGATTTTCTGGCATGTCCCATCCCAATGCTGGTCCACAGACCAGGGGTTGGGGACCCCTGTTCTATAATACAATACTGAAAGTTTTCATATTATATCTACTACCCTGTTTCCCTGAAAATAAGACCTCCCTAGATAATAAGCCCAATCAGGCTTTTGAGTGCATGGACTAAAATAAGGCCTTCCCCCCAAAATAAGCCCACCCTGAAAATATTGCAACACAGTAGCAACCTTGAGGTGATCATGCTTGCTGCCTCCTATACCTCAAAATGAATAAGATCTCCCCGAAAATAAGGCCAGCCGCTTATTCCAGGGGTCAAAATAAAATAAGACCCTCTCTTATTTTCAGGGAAACACAGTAGTGAGAGTTCCATATTCATTGAAAGCAAAGTTTCTATCATGTTGAAATCAGCTCTTGGTAATTTAACCCAAAATCATGGAAATAATTAAGTAAGCAAATAAATTCAGTGTGTGTTTTAGAATATGATTGTCCACACTATGAACAACTGAAGCTTTGTGGTTCTAGGGTGCTCCTGGTCCTGATGGAAACAATGGAGCTCAAGGTGTACCTGGTCTCGCTGTAAGTACAAGATTCATCCTAGTTAACTTTTGATGATTTTTTTTGTCAATGATTTATTTCTCAGCATTTCAATTTTAATTATTTAATTTAGGGCAATGCAGGTCCAAAAGGTGAAACTGGCCCCGCTGGTGCTCCTGGCTTCCAAGTAAGTAAACTTACATTTTATCCACTATTGCCTTTTCTTGATCTGTAATGCTAGAATTGAATAAAGGCTGTTCAAATGCTGTTAAACATCTCAACAAACCTTGATGACTGATAATATAGTCAAGCATTTTATCCTACCAAGTAAATTCAAATGCTTTACTAAACCTACATTGCTGGTTATATCATATCTTGCAAGGTGCACTTGCAAGTACTAAAAATAGGCATGCATAGAATTCAAGTCACTAAGCTTCAGTGACTCAAAGATAATCTGGTTGCAGGGATTGAAGACACTGTTCTTGATTGACAATAGATACACACGTTTGCTGTGTAGGACTCTGCAGTGCCTCCAATTCATTTCAGAAGAGGTGTTTTGCAATAAACAGAAATGTGAGCTCAGCCCTGGTTGGAAGTTTATTAAAGAAATTAGATTTGCTTGGCGAGTCACTGTGTTGACATCACTAAGCATTTTGAAGCATCTCTTTCAAGTCAGATTTGAAGTACTTTATTGCCATGTTCACTATATGCAGGCTTAATGGATGAAGCCAAGACATGGAAGGACTTGGGAAGGGAAATCAGAAACCAGCAGAGAAACTGAGATTCACAAATAGTGATTATTTTCATGTAGAAGGCTGGTTTTACAAGGAAATTTTTGATTCCTTATTCAAGAATGAATAAGATTGAATAGAGCAGTGCCCTCCCCCAAACTTTTGGCACCACAAACCGGTTCCGTGGAGAGGGTTTTTTCTGTGGAACGGAGGTAGTGTGGTTTAGTATGCTGCCTATATCGCACAGATGAGGCTATGCTTGGTTGTGTGGCCCAGTTTCTGGCAGGTCGTGGAGCAGTGCCTGTCCATGGACCAAGAGTGGGGGAACCCTGGAATAGAGTACAGTAATAGGGACAGATGAAGATATTTTATAGCATGACCTGTGGTTTCCCTATACACACATAAACACATACAGCACATAAACACATACAGCACATAAACAAGTTGCAGGAAATTGTTTTTCCTTTATCTGTTCATTTATTTTCCTATAGGGTCTTCCTGGTCCCTCTGGTGCAGTTGGCGAAGCTGGCAAACCAGGTGAAAGAGTAAGTAGTAAAGTAATACAGATTATCTCTCATGGTTTAATTAAGAAAATTCTAGTTTGATTTGACACAGTTTTGTTTTTAACTTGCATTGGATAAACTGCAGATTCTATTCAGTAGTTTGGTCTTTCCAAGTTTGGACTCTTCCAAGGTTCTTCCATCATCCCCAGATCCTGGAGCCATTAAGAAATTGTACAAAAAGAATGAGATTAAAGGAGTGATTATGTCCCCTGGGAAGACATACTTCATAAAGTGTCTGAGAACTAGCAGTGAGGTTTCCATTTCTCTGCTATAATCAGTGCACTAAAATCAGTGAAAATAGCATGCCAAGCAGATAAATATTTCTTCAGCATTATTTGAAATTCCCCTTTTTTCATATGAAGTGGTTATCATATACCTCCCTACCCATTTTCTGGCAAGTTGGAAAAGCAAACTTACTGCTTCTTTTTGTCCTCTGAAACAGAAAACAAAATGCTGGGGTTTTAAAAAGGGACTATTAAAACAAATCCACCAGCTTAGTTTATTTTCAGACAGCCTTCAACAAGTAACCTATGCATTGGACACAAGTCTCTCTTTATCTCCAGAGTTTTCCTTCCTTTTAATCTCACAATTAAGAGTAAAGTCTTCTGATTCCTTGTATTCCTTGAAACTAGCTGGTCACTTCACTGATTTGTCCATGTAATTTTCATGCCAACAATACAAAACTGGTTTGCCACATTGCAGCCCCTTAGAACCTTTTCCATTTTCTAACGTGGGAATTTCCTGCCAGAAAATCCAAGTAATAATTATAACCAGCACTATTTCATTTTTGAGATCAGCCAAGATTGACGAAGCACTGCAATATTCTTGAGTGAATCTCATAGCAACCCATCAGTCTGACCTAGCATCATTCAAAATCTTATAGAGAATTTGAATCTTGAGTAGTCATTCACTTGATATCCCTCAAACTATCACATCTTCCATAATTTCCAGCTATAGGAGAATAAAGACTCCTAGAATTCCCAAATCAAATGGCATTTAGCCAGACTAAGCGACAATCTGGGGATTGTAGCTCTAATTCATCTAGATTAGAGAATACTGTACTGCCACATAAATGTCATGTTCTGTCACATAAATGTCATATTCTGCCACACAAATGTCATATCCTGCCATAAAGTCAAACAGCATTTGAAAAAAAAAAAACCACAAATATTGTTCTCTTCCTGCAGTACCAAACAGCATTTTAGTGGCCAAGGGCTGAATTTAAATTATTCACAAGTTATTTTGAACTGTACAATGCATTTTACTGAATTACAGCAAAACTTGCAGAAAGGTAGAATCTAGTTTTACTCCTTTTAGTGAGCTGATTGTCTTTCTTTTGCTCAGAATATCTATTGCCTTTTATCTTTCTGGATGAAAATATCTTAAAAAATCCTTTTAAAGAATGTGTTAACAAACCTTTATTTTGTATCTAGGGTGCTCATGGTGACTTTGGACTTCCTGGCCCTGCTGGCTCAAGAGTAAGTATATACTTTCTATATTTTAGTGGGGGTTTTTTCGGCTGTATTTGAAATACAGTATTAGGTAGTATTATACTATAATTTGAAAGTGTATGAGAGTATATAAGTTTCTTATCTTGTAGAAATCAATATTTTAACACGAGTTCCTATGTAGAAACGTAGTTTTATCATATAGTTAGATTTTTTTGAACTTGACCATAATCATTTTCTAAAGATTATTACAGGAAAATATAAATATTGAGATAATATTTATATTTTATTATTTAGTGTAATTTATAAATCATGTAATGTACATTTAATAGGACCCAGAACAAATAAAAACTGTAAATACATAACTACTGTAATCCCCAACATTTCCTATATGTGGTTGTAGTTTCTTTAAATACTTTTTATGGACAACTCAGACCCCACTGATGATTAGTAGATAGGTAGGTAGGTAGGTAGGTAGGTAGGTAGGTAGGTAGGTAGGTAGGTAGGTAGGTAGTAGGTAGGTAGGTAGGTAGGTAGGTAGGTAGGTAGGTTACGTAGATAGATAGATAGATAGATAGATAGATAGATAGATAGATAGATAGATAGATAGATAGATAGATAGATAGATAGATAGATAGATAGATAGATAACCTGTACAGATATTAATCTTTAGGTTTGCAAAATAGTAGGTCATATTGGAAAAATTAAGACGTGAACTGACTAAGAAATAAATCTAGATACCGTTTGATGTACTTTTGAGAAAAACTGGTAGTGAATCCCATTGGCCTAATGGAATTTCATTTCTAGATCAAAAGTAATTTGAAGAATTTCTGGAAATCATTATACGTATATATAACCTGAATAAATAAATATTCAAGGCTTGTTAAAGTGCCCCCTGCCAGTCTCTAGATTAAGCTCAATAGACCAAAGATGGACACAGTTAAATCTAAACCATCTGAAGTAGCTGTGACATCTATATGAACCAACAAGAATGACATATATGTACAGCTTTCCACACCTTTTCAGTTTCTGCATTAATAAGATTCAGGGTCCCGGATTGCCATTTACTTTATACTAATCTGCTTCCTTCAGGGTGAACGTGGTGCACCAGGTGAAAGCGGTGCTGCTGGTCCTGCAGGCCCTCTGGGAAGCCGTGGCCCATCAGGTCCACCAGGTGCTGATGGTAATAAGGTAAGGCAGAAGGAAGGGTTGCTATTTTTCTTAAATCCAGGAGGGGGCAGTGTGGGAAGAACCCAGTCTGATTCAGAGAGAGCAACAACATCGACATTATTTCTAAGCAACAAATCTTCATTGTGAAAATTGCAGATTTTAGCATGTCTTCTGTAAAATTTCACAATGTACAGAATATGCAACTGGGAAACATCAAACAAATAGATGGGGAAACAATATAGCTCTAGGTTTTTTTTAGCATGGGATTTATTACTTTCAGTTAACAACAGAACTTTAAAATGCTATATGTGTAACATTGAAAGTTCTATTTTAAAAAGTTTGGGCACCTGCTTTCAAAAGTTCACATTTCATTTTTGTTTAAATAACATCTTGTAATGTAAAAGTGATAAACTGTTCTTTGATAAAAGGACTTGGAAGTCTTCTGCACCAGCTGATCTATACAGCTTCCTCTGGCTGTTGAGGAGGAAGAAAAGGAAAACGAAACATGTCACTAGCTTTCACTGACAGTCTACTACATTTCATTTTAAATATTGACGCTTTGCTGAATTTGAATTTGCTAAATACTAGGGGCATTTTTCTGTAATCTATTGTTGTCATCTACCCTGGATTAAATCCTTATGAAATGTAAAACAATTCTGAAGTGAATACAATTTATCACAGAGATCCACTGATATATGTTTAGCATAAATACATAGTTAATATATATTCATCCAATTCTAATCGCTTGACGAATTCAATAAAAATGCCCTTCAACGTATTGATGATGATGACGACGACAACCAATAAAACCATTGCAGGTTGTGGACCATAATATATTATGTTGGTCCAGTACAAGTTTGTTAAACAGCTTTTTTTTAAAAAAAAAAAAATCCAGTCTTGGATGAAACAATTGATTGGGCTAGAGTCTTCAGTTGGCTTCTGGTTCTTAGTCTAGCATCTTAACACTTACATCCCACTGGCTCGCTCTTTAAATGCCTTAATGCTGATTTTCTTGGAAAAGTAACAAATGAGGGTAGCAGAAAAAAACCTTGCCCGTTTTTTTTTTTTTGTTTTTTTTTTGTTTTTTTGAGTCCTTAAATCTTTTCCTTTCTTGTTCAGGGTGAACCTGGATCTGTCGGTGCAGTTGGTACTGCAGGCCCATCTGGTCCTAGTGGAGTCCATGGTGAGAGAGGCGCTGCTGGTAGCCCAGGCGGCAAAGGTGAAAAGGTAAAAGAAAGCTATCCCACAATTAAGAATACACAATTTACCATCAGTTTTCCGCAGGGAAAGAGCTATAGCTCAACAGTAGTGCACGTAGCTTGCCATCAGAACATCCCAACGTGACCAGAAATAGCAATAGTATTTAGACTTATATGCCGCTTTGCAGTGCTTTACAAACCTCTCAAAGCAGTTTATAGAGTCAGCATATTGCCCCCCCAAAATCTGGCTCCTCATTTTACTTCATTTGGAAGGATGGAAGGCTGAGTGAACTTTGAGCCGTTGAGGAATGAACTGCCGGCAGTTGGCAGTCAGCAGAATTAGTCTTCAGTACTGCATTTTATCCATTGTGTAGAAATGAATCCATTCTAAAAGTCTAGTTTGCTGCTAAAGGGGGGGGGGGGGTTGGGGGACTTGATCAAGAAACACCAATAATCTTGCTCTGAAGCACTTTGTGATACCAGGTGAATGGGAAGGTGGTGGGGAAATTGAGCTGGGTGTGTCTGCAGAATCTGGGATCCATGATCAAAGACATTTTTGCTTAATTTCTGAAGTAGCCTTCAACTTCTACAATGCTGTACCAGCATGAGCAATGTGTTTAGAATATACCTGGTTTTTTTAAAATAGTTCTGAGGGTTGGCACACATGTGAAACTATACAGTCAATATGTTATATTAAGAAAGGTTAATTGATTAATTAAATTAAGGAAGATTTCAGACAAATGTTGAGAAAAGGCTGAGAAGAAGAACCGAAAAATACCCTCCAGGAACTAGGAAGAGGGTTTGGGGCTGCGCAAAGCGCACACAAAGCACACAAAGCAAACCACTTTGGGGCTTAAACTCTTAACATCTTAATAATTGAAAATTTAAAAATAATGAACTTTAAAAAAAAAATCTGACCATTTTGTTTTTTGAGAATATTTGAAATATTGAAGTTTCTTTAGAAGATTCACAGTTATTTTGAAACTACATTTCTGTCACCCAAATGAGAGGAATTGTTTTACCAATAAATCAATCAAGTGGCTGAAATGGTTAACCCAGAAAAAGTTTAAAAAGCAGAAATCACCCTACAGAAAAGATGCAGTGACAATTTCAATCACTATCTACATTCATTGTTGTGATTATGTAGGATTTGGAGTTAAACTGTTCCTCAACATTTGTTTGGAAATCATAAATATATTATTTATATCATGGATATAAAGCACCCCACATTACGTTGGCATTATTACAATTTGTGCTTTATTTCAGGGTCCATCTGGCTTCAGAGGAGATCCTGGAGCGTCAGGAAGAGACGGTTCAAGGGTAAGCATGCATCTTTAATTTATTTCCAAGGAACCGTGCAATTTTTCCAGCAACTACAACGTGAAAGCCAGCTAGAATTTTAAAATGTAGATTGCATGAAATTGGCCTTACCCTTAAATGATCTTAGCCTAAAATCAGTGGCAAAAAGCATATAAATTGTTTAAGATTTAGATCAAATTGCACTTTAACACAGAATGATTGTATTCTATTTATGGAAACTGAAATTAAACTTATTTCAAATTACCTGAAAAGTTAGGAACATTTGGGGAAGAGGGGTGCTAGTAGAATTGAAAAAAAAATCAAATTCTTTTTTTAAAAAAACTGTGTAGTATTTTATATTAAACTACCCTTTAGGTCCTTATTGAGGGCTTAATACTATCAGTTTAGTGACCGTTCAAATTTACAACAAGACTAAAAAAGTGATTTATGACCAGTCCTCGCATGTATGACCATTGTAGCATCCCGACAGTCACTGGATCAAAATTCAGGTGCTTGGCAACCAGCATGTTGTATATACAATTGTAGGAGCTTCCTGGAATCATGTCGTTGCCATTTGTAATCTTCCCAACTGACAAGCTACATCAGTGGGGGAAGCTGGATTTATTTAACAACTATGTGATTAACTTAGCAATTCACATTTACGATTCACATAACTGTGGCAAAAAGGATTGGGCATGACTCACTTAACAATCACCTTGCTTAGCATTGGAAATCTGGTCTGAATTATGGTCATAATTCAAGGACTACTCATATACTAATCTCAACAAAAATACCACCGAGATCTAATTATTCTGTTTTATTTTTCAGGGAGCCCCTGGTGCTGTTGGTGCCCCAGGACCTGCTGGTGCTAGTGGCGAAAGAGTAAGTATTTATTTATTATTAAAATTATGTGCCACCCATCTAGTCCAAGTGTTTTTTGGATATTTCCTAGGTATATTTCCAAAAAATATGCAGAATATAAATGTGGATCATTGGCCTTCATATAGCTAAAAAGGTCATCCTTAGTTACTGTTTAGAAATAGTAGGTTTCTCCTTCCTGTTTAACATGAGTCTCTTCATTGCAAAGTCTCTTGAGAGTGGGTGGCATACAAACCAATTAAATAAATAAACATATTAAAACAGCGAACAAAAAATAAAGTAGTTGCACATTCATGCCATGATAAAATAAGGGGCAAAAAATTAATCATGACTAAGTGTCATTGAAATTTCATGGTTTTCATTAATTTTATTGAATAGATTTTAATATTTAATTTCAGGTCAGTGTACAAAATAAAAAGATGAATAGAAATCCCATAGGTGAAAAACATTTCACCTGATATCTTGGAAGGCATATTTCTAACTAATAAAGGAGAATATTGGTAGCTCAGGGTTGAAGCGAGAGTTTCCTGGGTGCCATTTGAGCTTGGTTATTTTCTTGCAGCCATTCATTAACCAAACTGATAACATCAGTTCGGGCACCAGGAACCCCTCATATATTTCTAAGTTTGCAGTGTACTGAAACAATCCTTTCCTCAAAGTGGTACTTCCCAACTTCAACAACTTTAAAGGTCTCTGGACATCAACTCCCAGAATGCCCCCACCCATTATTCTTTTAGCATTCTCCCAGGATTATGAGAGTTAAACTCCATCCAAAGCAGGGGTGGGCTGCTGGGGGTTCGCACAGGTTCGGGAGAACCTCTAGCTAAGATTCTGTGCAGTTCAGAGAACCCACAAATCCTATTCCTGGCTGGCCCCACCCCGCCCACCTCGTCCCTTCCAGGAGTCCCCATGCAGCCTCTTTTGGATGCAAATAAGTGCAGGGCACACACGGGGGTTCAGGAAGTGCGAAAAACAGACCTACCAGAAGTTCAGGAAGGGCGGAAACAGAGGTCCTCTGGATCCTGGGGAGGCCATTTTTGTCCTACCAGAAGCTTGAGGAAAGCCTCTGAGTCCAGGGAGGGCAAAAATGCTCTTCCCCCCATTGTAGTGCAGGAGGCCAACTAGGCCACACCCACGCCCATCCAGCAACCAGGCAGAGAACTCCTTACTAATTTTTTTGAAGTCATCCAAAGTGGTCAAGGTGGACAAACATTATTCTACAGCCTAGCAACAGCTGATATTTTGTTTCTATTAGGGCGAAGGTGGTTCTGCTGGACCCGCTGGACCTGCTGGAGCTCGTGGATCCCCTGTAAGTAGTAATATATATCTACGTATTTAAAATGACATCAACATTTTTTGGAACCTTTGAAGTAGAAGAGCAGCCAAAGATGTCCTTAACTTCCTTTATTTTTCTCCTTACTGTAGGGTGAGCGTGGTGAAGCCGGGCCTGCTGGGCCTCCTGGATTTGCTGGTCCTGCTGTAAGTATAAAGAACTACAGTTTGCTTTCTCCAGTTCTCTACATTCAATTATTTAATTAAATATTTGAACTTTAAATATTTTAAATGTTTTGTTTCCATCAGGGTGCAGCTGGTCAGACAGGTGTTAAAGGAGAGAGAGGACAGAGAGGACCTAAAGGTGATGTAGGTCCCCAGGGTGCCATTGGTGCTATCGGTAGTGCTGGTCCTGCTGTAAGTAAATGAAATCTTACATTACATTCTTTACTTTTTGGCTACATGACGTAATCTTGGTATTTCATATTCACATTCTTAAATCCACTGCTAAGGTGCCAATAGCACACTTGTTAAGTAATCTCAAATCCTAAAATCTAGCTTAATTTATTTGTGGGATATCAAGAATTTCCAAAGAATATCTATATATTAGTGACTACAAATGAAGATTTCCTACTATGGATGACATTTCCCTCTCCCCCCCCCCTCTCTCTCTTTCTCTCTCTCTCTCCCCTCTCTCTCCCCCCTCTCCTCCCTCTCCCTCCCTCTATCTCTCTCCCTCCCTCTCTCTCTCTCCCTCCCTCTCTCTCTCTTTCCCTCCCCACTCTCTCACATACAACTTAATTTATAATGACTTACAGTGGTTAACAACATTTTTCACTGCTGGAATGAATAAACTGATTTCATTCAGGTAGGATTAGTTCAAGAAGTTAAGATTCATACAATGAGGTCTGATTAGTCATGAATAATTACTTTATTAGTGAATGTTGCTAACCGATCATGTAAAAACTAAAGTTATAGACTTTTTGTGAACGCTCCTGTCAGTGTTATATTCTAAAAGGTGGGGCACAGGAGACCTTTAACACATAGCATCTGTTTTTGGGGAAGAAACCACTTCTACAAACCATCCTTTAGTGTGACATTGTTATAGGAAAGCTAGGTAAGCAGCAAAGAACCATATTACTCCTAGATGGTAGCAAAAAAAAAATGTGAAACATTTTGTTTCCTACTTGTAATAGTCCTAAGAAAAATCATTGTTCCTATTGTCCTTCTCAATGAAATCGTTGTATTTTCTTAAGCCTGGAGATCTTTGTCAAATAGGAGCAAATAAGTCAGTCGCAGAGTTATCATTGATTCTAAAGGAAAACAGGGCCATCTGGAGTACTTCATGAGTCTTATTAGATGTGCTTTCTTCCTACATATAGGGTCCTGTTGGTCAAGCCGGACCTTCCGGAGCCCGTGGAGATGGTGGTCCACCTGTAAGTCTGTAAACATACCTTATGTATCCATTTCATTCATGTAGCTATTGATTATTACAAAATCTAATTTTTCTCTTGCTTTTTTTTTAAATAGGGTCCCAACGGTTTTCCTGGGAATGCTGGCAGACCAGGACCTCCTGGCCCTGCTGTAAGTAATTCCTGCAAAAATCCCTTTGTAATTCATACAAAGTAAGCTTTTGCTTGCCTGTCCAGACCAAGGTTCCTCAGCCTTTGTATGAACTTGAACTCTCAGAATTCCCCAGCCAATACTGCCCAGATGTTAATTTACTTCACTGAGGTTCCTTACAATTTTTATGAGAAGTTTATCCACAATTTCCTATCCATTACTACCAGTTATTGTATCTAAATAGGATGGGGCCATTTCATATCTCAACAGGCAGAGCAAAAACATGGAAGTCTTGGTATTGTTTCCGGGGAAAACCATAAAAACAGAATGCAAAAAGATCTAAATCTGGAGGGTTTCTTTGCTGTTTTACTCTTATGCTGATTTTAAAGATCTGTAGTTTCACTCTCAAAATCACAGGAAACTGCTATCAGTTTTCACCCATCACACCCAGAACTATTAAGGGTCAAAAAAAGGGGAGAATGTGAATTGTTTATAAGCCTAGGGCTGTAGATTGCCTGTGTCTGATGTAAAGTATATTCTGCCCTATTTTTTCAAAATCAATTTTTTCAAAACCTGAAGTTGGACAAATCACTGCCCTGATCGTTGCAGTCTATTAACTGTAATGAGCAAAGTGTTCATGTAGCCTGCATGCATTACTGTCCAGGCTCAAATGCTTTGAATTTATTTATTTATTTAGCGTATGGCCCACCCTTTGAAATGTAGCTATGACATAGAGCTACAATACAAGGCAGATTCCCTTAAATGATCATGAACACCTGACATGTATGTAGATTTGCTTGCCAATACTACATATAACACTTTTTTGTCGTATTTCCCATTAAGTCCAGCAAGAGTGGCCCATAATGAGGAACACTTGGAGTTGTAGTTTAGACAGATGGATGGCTAGGATATATCTGTGAAATATAACAGGCCACATAACAATCAATCTAGATTACTAAAATTTTATTCCAGCAAATGCCATTTTACAGTGATGTCAAGCTTCCTTTACATACGCGTTTGATTCTCTGCAGTTTCTTAAAGCAATATTGCATGAGGTCTCATTAGTGACTTTGTTCACTCTTTATTTGGATTAATAATTTACTATCTCTTGACTGATGAAGCTGAGATGTCACTATGCAATTACATTATGATTTTATTCCTAGGGTATCACTGGCCCATCTGGGCCCCCTGGTCCTGCTGGCAAAGAAGGAATTCGTGGCCCACGTGGTGACACTGGCCCAATGGGTCGTTCTGGTGAAACTGGCATTACTGGACCACCTGGTTTCGCTGGAGAGAAAGGTCCATCAGGAGAAACTGGTGCTGCTGTAAGTTGTCCAGGACATTTTTCAATACTTGTTCGATTTATATCCTTGTGCTTTGAACTTTTTTCCTCTTTCCTGATAATTCTTTCTTCAACTATCTTCTTGTGTTTCATAAGAACACACAATCGTTCATTCTAAACAAATAGTCATGTTTGCATAATATAACTTTTTCCCCCTATGAGCAAATATAAACAAGCACCTCAGTCTTCTGAGTTGGCATCCCATGTAATGAATTTGGCCACTAGGAGGCACCATTCTGACCAATTTTATCCTATTGGGACTTATCAGATATGGGCAACCAAAAGTTATTCCATAGTATTCAAACTCTGTACTGGGAATTGACTCACAGACTGTCCCAGTTTAGAAGACTGTATTTATTTTTTAATCTATTTTATTTTTATATGTTTTAAAATCCTGCCTTTATTATCTTTTAAAATAACTAAAATATTTAAAAACAAAGGAGCAGACGTACCAACTTCTTCTTACTCCTATTTTCATAACCACAATAACTCTGTAAGGTTAGTTGGGCTTTTGAGTGAGTAACTGGCTCAAAGTTACCCAGCCAGCTTTCATGCATAAGGCAGTACTTTCTCCTCCTCTTTCTTATACAGTACAGCAAGATCTATTTATTTGTAAGCTATCTTCATTAGTTTTACAAATAACTTAAGGCAGCAAACATATCCAATACATTTCCTCCCCCTATTTTTTCCACAACAACAATCCTATGAGGTGGGCTGGGCTGAGAGAATGTGACTGACCCAAAATCATTCACCTGGCTTTATAGCCACAACATTAGCCTTAGGAGCAATTCAGATTATCACTCAGCTGCTGAAAGAAGTCAGATGTAAAAGCTATCAGGCATACAGCTTGGCTTTTCTGTTAAGCTCTCAAAGCCAAGAAAATAGATATTATGTATGTAATATTTTTATTTATTAATATTTCATATTTCTAGACCATCATCTCCCTCAAAGGAGGCAGCCACTAAGCCATGATATTTTGTAATTCCATCATTTATTTGAATATGTTTTTACAATGGAGCATGGATTAAAAAAAACTAGCTGACCATTATCATTAGGAATGCTGCTAATGTTTTCTATGCTTCTTCAACCAGCCTATTTCCAGAATTCCACGTTACGATCTTCTTTTAATAATGGTAGCAATTCCTTTTCTGCACACTGTAAATAAGGTCAATAATCTGAGAAGTGTGAAAGCGAGGATGCCATAAGAATTTTTCCTTAATCCATAATGGTTGCTAGTTGCATCAGCCACAGGTGGGCTTCAATACTCAGCAAGCAATGCCACCTTATTCCACTGGAATTACAGAAAATAATTGATCCAGAGAATGCAGACCATATCTTTTCATAATATTTCTCCCAGTGAAGTTGTTTAGCCAAGGGCACTTGCAAAATACATTTAAAAAGAAATAAAGATGTTTAAAATATTTGGTTCTGCCACAGTGCATAATTTTCTTACTAATATATTATAGTCATGACCTAGATTGACATACTATCTATAGTACAAAATAAGGGCTGCTGATCATAATTTGTGCCTTCTCCTTCTGAAGGTGGTTTATCAGCCAAATAGTTTTATTTGTGATAAAACTGGGCAAAACATTGTATTTGCCTTGCAAAAGAACAATTATGAATGTATGTGTTAATAAATCAATCCGTCCTATTTCTTCATGCACATACTTCAGTGGTGGGATTCAAATAATTTAACAACCAGTTCTCTGCCCTAATGATTTCCTCCAACAGCCAGTTCACCAAACTGTTCAGAAACGTAACAACCGGTACTCCTGAAGTGGCTGAATCCCACCACCGACATACTTTCACAAGTTTTACATGGTTTTTAAGGCAATACAGAAAGTTTGTTTGTTTTTTGACAATGGCTGGATGCTAAAATGGACTCTAGGATTGAGGTCAAAGAGAAAGAAAACAACTTTTTGCCCAAACAAAATTGTGCTAATCTATTATAGATTCTGAAAATGTTTTTTTTTTCTGTCCCCCTTTTCTTCAGGGTGCTCCTGGCTCCTCAGGTCCTCAGGGTATTCTTGGAGCACCTGGTATCCTTGGTCTTCCTGGCTCTCGAGGAGAACGTGGTCTTCCTGGCTTGTCTGGAGCACTTGTGAGTACCATCTTTACCAAATTTGCAAATAGGAGACATAACAGAATAACAGAGTTGGAAGAGACCTTAGAGGTCTTCTAATCCAACACTCTACATATTTGATTGAATTAAATAGCAACTGCAAAAATTAACTGTTTGTCACATTGACAGCTGACATTGTAACCCGAGCAAGTACACTGAAGCCCAAATTGGTTTATGGACATTAGCATTAGTGGCAAAGACAGACCTAGGCAAAAGAAGGAGTTATTATAGATGTATGCAAATTGGCATCAGTGGTGGCATATGACTGGTACATCCCGGTAAGGTTGTACCGATGCCTGCTGGGAGCACCAGGTACTGTTCCTGTACGGTGCTTCGGAGGGCCCGCCTGCCCTTACCTGTATTTGAGCCGATCAGGGCTTCCGCGCACGCACATGGAGCATACGGCGCCTACATGGCACTCCACCAAGTAGCTGGAGTGTCGCGGGCAGTAAGTACACATGCTGAGCGTGTGCATGTGGTGGATGCCCAGCCCCGTTGCATCATACCGGTTACAACGGGATGCGGAACCCACCACTGATTGGCGTATACAAGTGATTGGGAAGAGCAGCAAGGTTATTTGAATGTAAATGAAAGCAGTGTATTTGATTGGATACAGCACATCATTAATCTAATGAATCAATGAGGCAATTAAATAATTGGATGAGGAGTATAGCTATGTGGTAATGGAGCAGAATTATACAAACAGTGGTGGAGTTGAAAGAGCAAATGTTATTTCATAAGTATGGCTACTTTCTAAACAGAATCTGTTTTGGAGGACTTCAAATTATCCCTGGTTGTATATTTGCCTTCTGGTATCTTTTTCCCAAGTAGAAACATCTTGTTATGTTTCTTGTCTGTGTACCAGGAGGACTGATATGTATTGTGAGCACATGTTTGGTGATATTATATTTCAGTGCAAGAACAAGATTTTAGTAGTAGCTTCTTGTTGATTGTGAAGGGGAAATAAAGCTTGGGAAATGCTCAGCAAATTAAAAGGTTCTGTCTTGCCTGAAGACCATTATGCTTTGATGTTGATGGTGCAAGTTGTTGTTTATGCTGCTTTAGTTAGGATCAATAAAGAACTACTGTTGTAGTTTTTGTACTTTGTGTTACCTTGTACTATTGTAATATATTGAGTACAGCGAAATATCTCACGAGGATTGGTGCCATTAACTAACTAGTTAATACCAATTAATCCAATAACCAACAGATATAAAATGTACATAACATTTTGAAAGTCCATGTATAATAACTAAAAATAAAATATATTCCAATTATAATTGTTTCCTAGGGTGAACATGGACCTGTTGGCATTTCTGGTCCCGCAGGTGCCCGTGGCCCATCTGGTCCCATTGGTTCTCCTGGTGTAAATGGTGCCCCTGGTGAAGCTGGACGTGACGTGAGAAATTATTTTTGGTCATAACTTTGGGGGAAAAAATAAAGTAAAATACCTAAATATGCAGCAGCATTTGATGTAGTAACCAGTTATTGTATGATACAGCTCTTTCTCCCATGCCGCCAGATTTTTTTTTCAGAATTATTTATATTTTTTATTATCTTACATACCATTTACATAATTATTCTTCTTTACATTTATCATTCTTATACATTTATTATTTCATTTAATAGGTTATAATATAGAGTTTGGGTTGCTTTGTTTACCATCCCTTCCTCCTTTTGTAACACCACCTTATTTTCCCTTTCTCTTCTCCCTCCCTCCCTTCTCTCCTTTCTTCTTTCCTCCTCTCCTTTCCCTTCCTTCTTCCCCTACCCTTCTACTCCTACCCCTTCCCCTTCCTAACCTCTCTCCTTCTTTTCCTCTCCTTCCATTCTCCTCTCCTTACTTCTCTCTTCTTTATCCCCATCTTCCTTTTATTCTCTCTTGCTCTCTCTCTTTCTTTTCTATTATTGTAGGTTTCCCTTTCAGATATCATTTTATGTTTCCTTGGGATGGACCATACCATCAGTTTTTAAAAGATTTATTTTTGGGATAAACACATGAAGTTGAAGTGGTAAAGCGTTTTTAAATTTTGTATTAAAAAATGATTGGCAGACATGAATTGCTTTAATAAAACGATGTATTTTAAATCAAAGCAGAAGAAAACTCCAGACACATACTGGTACTTTTCAAATCAAGCCATTAAGATTCGAAAGTTTTAATTACCTTAACTATGATCCTACTTACAATTTCTGCAACCCTTAAAACAGTGGTTCCCAAACTTGGCAACTTTAAGACTTGTGGACTTCAACTCCCAGAATTCTCTAGCTGGCTGGAGAATTCTGGGAGTTGAAGTCCACAAGTCTTAAAGTTGCCAAGTTTGGGAACCACTGCCTTAGAAGTTTTTTTTAAACCTGGTGCACTTCATACTGGTTGAACAAAAATCCATAATCTCTTAGTACAGGTAGTCCCTGATTACAACAGTTCATTTAGTGACCATTCGAACTTACAACCACACTGGAAAAAATGACTTATGATCTTTTATAACGCTTATGACCATTATGGCATCTCCATGGTCACGTGATTAGAATTCATACACTTTACAGTTGGCTCATATTTATGATAGATGCAGCGCCCTTGGGATCATTTGATCCCATTTTGTGACCGTCTGACAAGCAAAGTCAATCACTTAACAGCTGTAGTGATTCACTTAACAAATGTGGCAAGAATGGCCCTAAAATGGGATAAAATTCACCATTAACATCTCACTTAACAACAGAAATTTGGGGCTCAATTGTGGTTGTAAGTCAAGAAGTACCAGTATGATGGCTGAGGATTATTCAAGTTTCTTTTTGTAAAATATCATATTGCTGAATCATAGTTACTAAAAAACAATTTACAGAAGATTCTTGTACTATTTCAATACTTTATGACCAACATTCAAGTTAGGAACAGAAAGGGGAAATTGTTTTACTGGCAGCAGAGATTCATTTAAAATTTCAGCTTATGCGGTAGTTCAAATATGGCAGGAAGTATAACAGGTAATATAATTTTTAAAACACTATGTGTCACTAAGAAGACATTTTTCTTCCTAGGGAAATCCAGGTAACGATGGTCCTCCTGGCCGTGATGGTGCCCCTGGTTACAAGGTAATTGTGGCTTTCTTCTGTAAGCAAAAGGAGCTTCTTGCAAGCCAACTTTAGCTTGTACATCTAAATCAAACTATTTTCTTGCTTGTTCTTGTTAGGGTGAACGTGGTGCTCCTGGCAACACTGGTCCTGCTGGTGCTCTTGGTGCTCCTGGTCCTCATGGCTCTGTTGGTCCTGTTGGCAAATCTGGAAATCGTGGTGAACGTGTATGTAACTTTAAACCATTGTGAAAACATCAAAATGCTTCTAATTGTGTCAGATATATCAAGACCCTCTGCTAAACTCTTTAGCACACCTTTTAAGATTTTGTCAAGCCAGAAAGGCTAGGAACAAGAGCCACTTGGATTGCCCCAAAATATGTTTGGTAGTAAGATAATGTAAAAAAATCTCAAACACCTGTTGAAGCAATTATCTTGCTCAGCTTAATACCTAGAGTAAATAAGGAACAATTGTCCTAAAGCAGGAGACTCCAACCTTGGCAATTTTAAGACTTGCAGACTTCCAACTCCTATTCTATGAATGGAAGTCCACAAGTCTTAACGTTGCCATGCTTGGAGACCCCTGTCCTAAAGTTTATTTGCACTTCAGCATATAGTTCCCCTGAACATAGTGGTCCCTGTCTCTTGCTTGGCTACAACCCTGTCAGAACTTTCTCCAGATGAGTTTGTTACTAGGAGGATTAATACTTTTTTTTAATCTTGAAGAACCATAAATCCATGAGGAACTCCTGAAGTTCCATCAATTTATAGGGAAAGAGATAAATTCTGGCAGTGGTTTGCTCTTCAAGCTTGTTTCAATTTAGTTTCTGAACATTTCGTTAGGAGACTAGGTAACATCATCAGCAGGATTTTCTTGTCCTATTCATCTTTGTCCTATGTATGCCTTGTAAAAAGACAGCAAAAAAGGTAAAAGAGATAAATTGATAAAGATTATAATGACAATACTTGGATTTCATCCATCTTCTATCCAATAGTCCTATCTTCTCATCCTACTTCCAATGAAAGACATCTGTATCTGTTGTCTTACTTAACTGAAATGTACAAAATTATTACAATACAATACAATACAATAGCAGAGTTGGAAGGGACCTTGGAGGTCTTCTAGTCCAACCCCCTGCCTAGGCAGAAAACCCTACACCATTTCAGACAACTGGCTATCCAAATGGGAACCACATCAGCTCTTTTCCAGTCCTCTGGCAGTTCACCAGTGCTCCAGGATCTCTGAAAGATATAGTTCAGTGGTTCTGAGATCTGCCAGTTCCTTCAGAACTCTGGAGTGTAATCTATCCAGTCCTGGTGATTTGAACTCGTCCAGGGTAGACAGGTGCTCACTTACTATTTTCTTCCCTATATTACATTCACTTTATACATTATTTTTATGGCCCATAAGCAACGGTTCCACTGTGTTATCATTTCAGGGTCCTGCTGGAGTTACTGGCCCCAGTGGTCCCGCTGGTTCAAGAGGTCCTGCTGTGAGTATAATTTTAATTATTGGATAGCTGTTGGTTTTTAAAAAAAAACTGTATGCCTGTCAAGTATTTTTAAGAAGATACTCTCTTTTGGACTAGAAATGAAGGCATAAGTTTTGGAAATAATTCAGAGGGATGCCTAACTGATTAAGAAATGAATGAGTAAATAGAAAATGTGGATATGCAGGCAAGGATGGTCCAAGCCATTTCACTCTCCAGATCAAAAGACAACATAGGAAACTTAATTGTATGCCAGACGTCAAATGGGCTGGCAATTATATGCATGTTTGCAATATGATGGTGTCCTTGGGTAGTTTAGAGATAATGTATCATGTCTTCCCAACCAAAAAGAGATGTGATGGGCAAGAATAATAAATGGTGGGCTGCCACTACTCCTTTTTAAACTTTCTTGCTTTGGTTACCTCACTTGTATTAAGGTGTAGAGGAGTTTCCAAATTGAAAGAATCTACATGCATTTTAGTTCTTGGTTAATGGGATTGCTCTTGGACAAAGGTGGTGTATCTGAAACTTCCTCCAAGCTTTCTAGAGTACAAAACTTCCATTTGTAACTTTTCTCTATTTATCACTCTATTTATTAGGGAGCACAAGGTGTACGTGGTGAGAAGGGTGTTGCTGGTGACAAGGGTGCCAGAGGCTTGCCAGGTTTCAAAGGACATAATGGACTTCAGGGACTGCCCGGTATTGCTGTGAGTACAATTATCTGAACTATGTCCTAAACAGAAACAAATCCATTCTTTAGAACGGGTGTAGGTGCTCTGGTGAAGAAGAAATGGGCAAGCTTGCCATTTCAGAATGATACTGAAACACTGGTTTGTGTTCACATATTTACAATAAGATACAAGAATATTGTATTATCAGGATATACAGGAATGTCAAGGTGACTCCTCATGGCTCAGTATAGCGATTTAAAATTAAGCTACTAATTTTAAGCTAGAATTAAGCTATTAACCCAGATCATTGGATCCATATAGATCAACAAGTTTATCCAAGATTCTTTGGTTTCCTAGGACCTTAGGGATGTATAGGTGCTGTCAATTCAGCCAAGCCCATTGAGAAGCAAACTGCTCTATTAGAAATCCTGTTCCCACCATCTTTTCATGTTGAGGAAGGGAGAAGCTGTATACGCTCAGTGGTATTCATATCTCGGTACCCAATTTCCCAGTCAAAGAAATTCTTGGTCAAAATGATTGTAATTTTTCCCCAATTTTAGAATCCATCAGTTATAGACAAAACTCTGCAAGAAGACAGTAGGAAATTACAATTTCGTATTTTGTCTCATATTAATAGGGTCATCATGGAGAACAAGGTTCCCCTGGTGTTAATGGTCCCGCCGGCCCAAGGGTAAGTTTATATGAATGTCCTTTGCGTGGAATATTGAAATATCCTTTTGGATCAACAGGCATGTTGTCTCACATTTTTACTGTTTACTTGCATCAGACGTATACTGATGGCTTTGTTCTTCATTCCTGTTTTAGGGTCCTTCCGGTCCTTCTGGCCCTGCTGGAAAAGATGGTCGCAATGGTCTGCCTGGACCTGTTGGTCCTGCTGGTTTGCGAGGATCTCATGGTAGCCAAGGACCATCTGTAAGTCTAAGTCTGAAGGATTGTTAGTGTAACAAAAACTTTTTTAAAAAAATGAACAGCAGATGATCCTGCATGGTTCTTCCAAAGTTAAACTTCACTTCATTCATTAAACTTAGATAAAGTCCCAGATAAACGTATATAAATTTGCAATCTCATTCCTCTACACATTTCACTGGGACTAGGTTCAGTGGTGGGTTGCAGGCGGTACGCCCCAGTACAGGCATATCTGTGCCTGCTGGGAGCAGCAGGCACTGTTCCGGTATGGTGTTCAGAGGGCCCACCTGCCTGTCTGCGTTCCCGAGCTGTATTTGACCCAAGCGGGCCATTTGTGCATGCAAACGCAGCATATAGGGCCTGCATGACACTCTGACGAGCAGCTGGAGCATCGCGGGTTGTGGGTGCACATGCGAGCGCAGTGTGCATGCACATGGTGGACGCCCGGCCCTGTCGCAGCATACCGGTTGCAGCGGGATCCGGAACTATATATATATATGAATATGAACATGAACATGAATATGAATATATATATGAATATATATGTGACTAGGTTCTTAGTATATTTCAGCTCCAAGAAGTTTAAGAGAGAATTTTAAGAACTGTGGCCCCAACACATTTGGAGGATAGCAAGAAGGGGAAGATTGCTTTATGCCATAAGCATAAAGGTTGATTTCTAAATATTCTTAATTGAAGCATCAGAACAATGCTAGTGATATATGTCACTAGCTAGATAGCTGCCATTACAAGTATTTAAATCAGCATTTTAAATTAAGTCACATAAGACAGCCTTCACTGAAGACATTCTTCCTGTTGCTGTAAAATAAATAAATAAAGAATAAAGAATTTATTCCAAATTCTTTGTTAGATAAAGAACTTACTCTCTGATTAGTAAACATTCCATTAAGAATATATAGGTTCATTGTAAATTCATAGCATTCTTCTCCAATTTAATTAACACTAACCATTTCTGAAATTGGGCAGGAATAGATGTATTGTTATATTTATTACTCATTCAATTTATATATCTTTCTATCCAAAGCTTATAGTCCTGATTATATTTAAGCCATTCAGATAGTCTTGAGATAGGACCTTATGCATATGACCATGGTGAACTGAGTTTCAACAAGCTAATTTTATTTTTTCCAAATGTACATTTTAGGGTCCACCAGGACCACCTGGTCTTCCTGGCCCACCTGGTCCCAATGGTGGTGCTTATGAAATTGGCTATGACATGGAATACTATCGTGCAGATCAGCCATCTCTTAGACCCAAGGATTATGAAGTTGATGCCACTCTGAAAAGCCTGAACAACCAGATTGAGACCCTCCTGACTCCAGAAGGCTCTAGGAAGAATCCAGCTCGCACTTGCCGTGACTTAAAACTCAGCCACCCTGATTGGAAAAATGGTATGTTAGCATCAAATAGTCAACATAAAATAACTAGTTGCATTCTTAATTTTTACAGTAATCACACAAAAGATGTAACTTGCCTACTCACAAAATGCATCAATATAGTCTTAGTTATCAAACTATCATGATGAATCATGATGTAATGATGCATATGTTATTCAGACATTATCATAGCTTAGTATAAATACCACTGGAATCAGTAATGCAACTGGATATTTATTCAAAGCAGTAAACCTCTACGTATAATATTTTCAGTGGAAATCTTTTTGTGCCATTTAACCTAGTGTATTCCATCCTTGGTATAAATAACACATATGAATGACAATTTCCCATTTCATAACAAGAACAAAACAACCATAAATTCACTCACTGAACGTGTATAAAAAGCAGACATTGGACAATTGTGTTTTTCTATCCATATATTCAAATGTCTCTCCTGAAAGTAGTGCTTTCCAATATCAACTTGGCTTCTAAGGATTTCATTGATAAACACATTTAGTTCACCCAGAATAAGGTTTTTTTAATGCATTGTTTTCATATTTATTATTTTTAAAGTAATGAGTTTCTACTAAAATTTATAAAGCAGTTCTTTCTCCATAATCTAGATTATGTAGTTAGCCTGGATCTCCATAGTATCTCAAGTAGCACCTTATAAACCTTTATATGTTAAAATTGTACAACATATTATATTCAAGCAAATGCTAATCAACAGATCTATATTCTCATGTTCCCTCCTTATTTTTAGACATTGGTATTAATCAAATGTAAAGTTATAATCAGAGACAAATAACTAAGGGAATATCACCTTATGCTAGGATTTCAGAAGTGCTATTCCAACAGTTGAAGTATATACTGTATTTAGGTGTCTAAATCATTTTCTGTTTTGTGATAGGTTTCTACTGGATCGATCCTAATCAAGGCTGCACAATGGATGCTATTAATGCATATTGTGATTTCTCCACTGGTGAGAGTTGTATCTCTGCTAATCCTGGAAATTTCCCAGCCAAGAACTGGTACAGTGGCAAGAAACCTGATGAGAAGAGACTTGTTTGGTTTGGAGAAACCATCAATGGTGGTGCCCAGGTAGGGTTTGTTCTGTATAGCTATGGGAGGAAATATTTTAACCTATACTTTATATTCTTTATGTTAAATTAATCTACATATAATGTGTAACTTATCCACTTGTTTGTTGTCTTGCAGCTCCATTCCCCCCCCCCTTTAAAAGCTTGTAGCTTACAAACATCATATTTCTGTTGATATTGCTCTCATGAAAGTTACTGCCATGCTAGCTACATAAGCAACAAAACTTTCATAATCAAACACACACACACACACATATACGACACAAAATAAATTAGTAAAATAAAGTATAATTTCCTTAAGCAATCCCGTGCCTACCCTGAGCCAGTTTATGCGAAAAGCATGCTTTTGGGAATTTTGAATCATAATCTAACAAATATAAGGTGCCAGATTGGGAAAAACTCATCTGTCCCTCAAGTCTTGTTTAAAACTGTCTAAACTAGTTAGCTACTAGAACTGTGTGTCCCGATTGAATCCATTAACCTCAGTTTGTGATGAGGTACATTGCTCTTATGGGATGCTGTGGCTCAGTGGCTAAGACCCGAACCTTGTCTATCAGAAAGGTTGGCAATTCGTAACCAACTGAGCTCATAGTTACTTGTCCCAGCTTCTGCCAGCCCCAACAGTTCAAAAGCATATAAAAAATGAAAGTAGAAAAATGGTAGGAAGGTAACAGCACTCCATGCGCCTTTAGCATGACCATGGAGACCTCTTTAGACGTGCTTTGGCTTTGAAACGGAGATGAGTACCACCCCCTAGAGTTGGGAATGACTAGCACATGGGTGCGAGAGAAACCTTTACCTTTATCTTTATCTTGCTTTTACATTAATAAAAAAATAGCTTCAGGAAAGATTACAAAGTTCTGGAAGGAGATATTTTCTCTTCATGTGCCATTCGTATTATTCATAAATACACGGATTATCTCTTTGGAATGATTAGTAAAGTTATAACAAATAACCTATTTCTGGATAGGATAAAAGTTGAGATCATTGGAATTCAGTTTCTGTCTAGGAAGCAGTTAATTACTTCCTAGACTAATCACAAGTTGTGATTATTTTTGGTTCTATAATGAAAATTATTTCTTCCCCCCTCCCCCCATTTTTTAAACTTTCACACAACCATGTGTGCCATTTAAGCACAGAGTATGCCATAAGTTTATTTCCCTGATTTCATTTTTTCCCCCAGTTTGAATATAATAAGGACGGTATGTCTACCAAGGACATGGCTACCCAACTTGCTTTCCTGAGGCTACTGGCTAACCATGCTTCCCAGAACATTACTTACCACTGCAAGAACAGCATTGCTTATATGGATGAGGAAACTGGCAACCTTAAGAAGGCTGTGGTGCTGCAGGGATCCAACGATGTTGAATTCCGAGCTGAAGGCAATTCCCGGTTTACTTTCACTGTTATTGAAGATGGCTGCTCTGTAAGTTCTACATTACTTCCTGCTCATAAATGATTATAATTTTATTGACAGTCTTTATAGAAAAGTAGGCCTTAAATTCAGCTTTTAATCACTGAAGACCACTTTGGTTCTGCTCCTCCCTTTGAGAACGCAGCTCCAGAACATCAAGAAAGGCTGGTGGCTCCCAAACCACTGGAAATTGAAAGGTCATCAGAGGAATGACAAAAGGCCAGGAATGGGACTATAAGGGGAACAGTGAGAAGGGACATGTTTGGGCTAGAGGTTGAGGTCTCCAGAAGAGTGAGTGTATGGAAACATAATTGGGTGCAAGGGATTGTGTCATAGAAGCCTTTACTGATTTCTAATAACAGCAGATGAGTGGGTTCCCTAATAATGTTAATTATTCACTATCATTATCTTGCAGAGAAAGACCAACGAATGGGGCAAAACAGTGATTGAATACAGAACAAACAAGCCTTCTCGTTTGCCCTTCCTTGACATTGCACCTTTGGACATTGGTGGCGCTGACCAAGAATTCCGTTTGGACGTTGGCCCCGTCTGTTTCAAATGAATGAACTAAAACTAACTTAAAATCAAAACAAAAAAATTCTCTCTTTGCCATTTCTTTTTTATACTGAAAGCTGACTCCTTCCATTCTTCTGTTCATCTACTTGCTTAAACTTTTGGCGAAAAAGAAGGAAAAGGATTTTTTTGGGAACATTGTTCAATGCAATTTAATACAGCCCCAAAAGGAATCAGAAGTTTTTCAAGATTTTGTCACCATGTTGTGGAAAATGTCAGCCTTTGTGTAAAAAAAAAAAAAAACCAAAAATATTAAAAAAAACCAAATAAAAACATTCCTGAAAGTTTGCACCATTTGTGGCCTTTGAATATCTTCCACAGAGGAAGTTTAAAACCACAACTTCCAAAGGTTTGAACTACCTCATACACTTTTAAGCCAAGTGTGATCCACATCCTTATACATATGTTCTGAGGTGCTTTTGGACCCATTCATAGTAGAAAGGTGCTGATTCAACATTACAGAGTATATTACAATACTTGAAATTTAATGGTGCTAGTCATTTGGGGAAATAAAACAAAACAAAACAATCAATCCCTGCCTTTCTGTATTAAGTTGTATTGTTTATTTGCAATCTGTCTGAGAATAACTTCAGAATGCCCCATCTCACCATCAGATTAAGCATGTGGATCATATCTTCCCACACCCCATCTTCATTTTCTTCTTCAACATCAAATGTCCATGCTTTTAAATCTCATTTTCTTCTCTACAATGGGCCAAAAAGGAATCATCATTTCTCAACAACAAAAAATTGTACCTATTTTGTATATGTGAGATGTTTAAATAAATTGTGAAAAAATTGAAATAAAGCATGTCCAGTGTTCCAAAAGAAACCACTGATGAGTAAAGTTCCTTGCTTTAGTATATCTATTGATATTCTGCACTTAATATTTACTTTCTAACTCTTTTTGTTGCCTATTAAACTTTAAAAGGTAGTAAGATTTGCCTTTGCTCTTAAGTGTATATGACTGTATTTCCCACTATATTTAGAGTTTTCTTATAAGCAAAAACTACAGGAAAAAATATTTCCTGTTTAAATCCATCCAAACATAGATGAATAAAACAATTTTTTTTTTTACTTTAACAAAGGATTTGTTATCAGGGATCCACAACATGGAATGCATTTTAGAACACATGTATAAAATTTCTTTATTTATTAAACTAATTTATATGGCACTCAACTGACATCAGGTTATTCTGGGTAGCTTACCATATTAAAATACGATGTAAAAATTGTAAAGTTCCTTGCATTACAAATTTCCTGCCCATGGAAAACTTAACATAATAATACACTTGAAATATTGTATTCTTAGTATGTTAACTTCATAAGTAAAAGGAACTGTTAAAAGCACCCATAACACTGAAGTGACATAGTCTAAGATATTTATACCTTATCATTTTTCAGAATGCATTAATTCTCTGATCTCACAGAATTGTTTCAAAATAAGAGTAGATTTGTTCTCAGATGCATTATTTCATTATTAGGTCTAACTAGAGAACTATCTTGCAAATGAATCAATCTGGGAAAATTATGAGACAATCACATCTTTACTAATCCTGACAAAGCTAAACAAAGACGGCCGGGATAGGAGACCAGGGGATATTCCGAAGCTAGACTATAGACTGAAAAATAAAAGCAAATTATTTGATGGGATAATGGAAATCCATTTCCATAGTCCCTGAAGAAAACAGTGTCTTTATAGTCCCCAGGAGTTAAACTCAGTTTTTGGAATGCAGGATCTGCATATAGATATTAAATAATTTATATGTTTTATTCAAAAGTTCACGCACGTCAGCAAGCTGTCAATTTTATTTAATTCCATAGAGATTAGCTATGACTTATATTAAATTTATATCAACTTATATCTACTTAGATTCATATATCACTCCACAGTTCTTCACAGCACTCTCTGGGTGGTTAACAACGTTAGCATATTGCCCCCAAAAATCTGGTCCTCATTTTACCAACCTCAGTAGGATGGAATATTGAGTCAACCTTGAACCAGTCAGGGTCGATGTCAAGAGTTTTGGCAGCATGACTATTATTATGAGACAAACCCCAGGAGCAAAAACACAACACACAGCATACAGAGCCTTGGAAAATTAATTGTGGTTTATATACAAAATATATACAAACATATACATGCAGAGATAAATCCCTTACCAGCTACGAACACAAGGAGAGAAATGAAAGACATGCTGAGAGAAACACCTTCTAATAGCCACCTATATATATAAACTTATTTGGATCTCCCGTCAGAGTCTTAAAAGGTTTATAACATAGCTGCAAGGAATCAGCGTCATTGCATCAGCCTTGCTTTACATTGGCATCAGTTTACTGATTACAGCTTACAACATTTTATCAGCTGGCAGCTATTAAATCCTCAGTATCTTGACAGTCGAATTCCTGGTAGTGGGCAGAGTTAGCTTGCAAGGCTGCATTCTAACCACTGGATCACCATGGTTCTTAACCCTATGTTTTCATATTCCTACAAATAAATGAAACTGAAGCAAAACAGTCTGGCATGTATAGAAAGGCAGTACTAGTGGTGGCTTTCAAAAAAATTTAGAACCTCTTCTGTAGATGTGGCCTGCTTTGTGGGAGTGGCTTGCTGGTCATGTGACTGAGTGGGAGTGGCTTGGCAGTCATGTGACCGAGTGAGAGTGGCTTGGCAGTCATGTGACTGGGAAGGAGTGACTTGGCAGTCTTGGGACCAAGAGGGATTGGCCAAAATGATGTCAGCATTCCCAGTCAAGATAGAGGTATAAATTACACAAAAAAGAAAAAGGCATCCATACATCTAAATTTAACTTCAAAGCAGTGGCAACAACTTAAATTCATTAAATAATGTTTGTTAGGGCTACGCACTGTTTTTTAATATATAGGAATGTAAAGCCCACAGCATCTACTTGGTACTTTTTAAAGCAGCAGCACCTTTTTCCTGGATTCATGAAATATTTACTTTGAAGAGTTGTGGGTGGCTACTATATCTGCAGTCTTGTATTCTCTTCAGTACTTTGTTTGGAACAGAATCAAAAATACCATCCAGTCCTAGCATTTGTACTAAAGCTAGGCAAGTTATTTTACAGGGCTCTGAACACTCCTTCAGATCTGGTCAATGAAGCAGATGTTCCAAAGTACTCCTACAACTTTCCAATGCTTTGAAATCCCACCAAATGATTTATACAGGTCTATTTCATACTTTCTTCTATACAGCGATCAGGGTGGTTTTACATATGGTTCACAGGTGGTCTATTTTTCAAGTACTTAGAGGGCCAATAACTGCCTTTCCTAGATTGCAGCTTTAGCTTCCTTGAATGTTAACACACCTTCAGGCCATTCAAATGTAGACTAGCTCTGATCCTGGAACCAGATCACATGCTTTATATATTAATATCATATTCAATATAATCATTGCTAAAAAAACCAAGCAGCAGTTAGAGTTGTTTGTAACAAAACATGGGCAATAAATAAGAAGTTGATTCACCACCACCACCCCTATTTTAGCTTATTTCGGTATTATATGCATTACTAATATTTTCCTGCAATTCTTCCATAATCCAGACTACTAAAAAGAGTTCTACATAATGAGACTTTTAAAATAAGTTTGATGTCCAACAGATTTTCTACTTATTAATATGAACAGGTTCTGCCCTGTTGCTTAAAAAATAAATTCCTACCACAATCTACAGGAAAATGCAGTAAGTATAATTTCTTTTGTGCTACTACTAACACCATTATACATAAGCACCATACAAAAGGCTAGTAAGATTATTTGCTGAACAGTGTGCTCTCTTACCCTTGCCCTTGTTGTTTAAACCACTTTGTAGAGTATAATATACAATATACTGTGTGTGTAGAGGGAAAACTACTTGGATTGGAATTATGTGCATCAGAAACAATACCTATTTGTTTCAGAGTATTTTCAGATTGACAGGCTGTCATGTGCTGAACTACCTGTTCTTTGTTTTGTGTACACAAACATAAAGTACAGTCGGTGCACTGCAACTCCTGGCATGGATGGTTTGCCAGTTGAAATATATAAAACTTTTTGGGAAATCTTAGCACAAGAGATGATAGTAATATTTAATGCTGTCTTGACGGATTCTATCGCATCAAAATCGTGAGCTGAGGCCTATATAACCCTTTTGCCTAATGCTGGAGCTGACCGTACCCAAATTAAAAACTATAGGCCCATTTCACTTTTGAATGTGGATTATAAAATCTTTGCAGCTATGCTGGCGGATAGACTTAAATTCTTCCTTAGTAAATTTATACACCCTGATCAGAACGGCTTCTTGCCGTCAAGGGAATTGAAAGATAATGTTAGAATTATTTTGGATGCCTTAGAATATTATGAAGCCCGGCCGGATAAACAAGTGGCCTTTATGTTTCTTGACGCACAAAAGGCTTTTGATCGGGTAAATTGGAAGTTTATGTTGTCACAATTAGAAAATATGAAGTTTGGAGAAAACTTCTTAAATGCAGTTCGGGCAATTTATGTACGACAAACTGGACATTATTGGTAAATGGAGAAGAGGCGGGCGATATTGAGATTGGTAAAGGCACAAGACAAGGATGCCCACTATCCCCCCTACTGTTTATCCTTACATTAGAACCCCTTCTAAGAATAGTGAGGAGTGATATACAAATTAAAGGGTTACGAGCTAAAGCTCAGGAATTCAAGGTCCAGGCTTTTGCCGACGACCTTGTTTTTATTCTGGAGGATCCTATGGCTTCTGGGATACAACTTCTACGAAAAATTGAGGAGTATGGTATGATAGGGGGGCTACGTATAAATAAAGAGAAGACAAGACTGTTAATTAAGAATATGACTTTGAACCAGAAAAGGGAAGTACAAAGCCTGCTAGGGATTAACATGGCCCATAAAATACAATACTTGGGAATTTGGCTCACGGAGAGATGTTCTTCTATCAAAGTAGATAACTATATGAAATTACAATTTAAAGTTTCTGCACACTGCTATCAAGCAATTTAAGCAGGAATATATACCTCTGAGTAAACAGGTGGTTTGCTTATGGCATTTGTACGTTACTGCAACAAGCAAGCACTCGCCCTCTAAATAAGTTAGTCATAATATTAAAACTTGATAAGTGTTCTTAACAAGAAATTCACAATGGTAGCATCACACATACATTCCAAAAATACTTATAATATTTGCACAACCACCTGCTTTGCAGTTCTTGTCTTCTTAACTGATGGGAGATTGAAACCCAATAAATATATCACCAATAAAAAAAGAATAGTATGTTGGACTACTGAAAAATTCAGCCAAATGGGAAAATGCGAAGAAAAAAATATTGGACTTCCTGCTAAGAAGTAACCATTTTTATATAGTATGCACAATTCTTTTAGTTAAATTATTGCTGAACAATTTATAATAGTTGCATCACAATATTATTCTAGATATTTTCCACTACTACCCTACTTCCTAGATGTTCACTATTGTCACCCTATCCCCACCCTCCCAAGATTTAAGGGCATGTGAAACAGTTTTGATGAAAGTTGTGAGTGATGAAACTTCTCTCCTTTGAAATAATGTTTGGTTTTAATTCTCCAATGAATCAAAAGGAATGTTTCACGCTTCCTAGTTACACAGCATTTGTTTTAGCTTTCCATAACTCTCCCCAAAACCAACCAAGGAAGATAAAACCACAGAAATCTAATACTGTTGTTCACGGCTTTGCACTAAATTATCTGTATAGTAAGCCAAAAATAATTTAAGATTTAATTAACCCACCTGTTTCCCCCATTAACGTGCAAATACATTTTTCTTGTTCAGAGACTGCATGAGAGATTTCCCAGTCCTTGCAAAATATCACATTAAATCCACATAACTACTCAAGTTTGTTTCAGTATGCTCAAGGAAAGAGCAGGCACTATCTTTCAACATTTAGAAGTCCAACAATAGGCTTTTTTTCTTAAATCAAGTTGAGCTGACTTGCCTTTTCCAGAGCTACGGTGTACTGTTTTATCCAAGTAAATAGGAATGCTTTGTAAGGTATTCCACCAACACAGCATACCATACTCATATTCCTCTTCGCCAAGGGTTGCTAACTTATCTTTGCTTTCAATAAAGTGAAGATTTGCCTCTTCCCCCCAACCTTTAAAGAAATAATAATTACTTCCTCATTCAAGCCTCAAGATTTGGGGGCATTCAGAATAAATCTTCTCAATTTCCACAATTCACAGAAAACCGAATCTTACTTAGAAATAAACCCAGCTGGTTTCACGTCTTTGTATCCTGTACTTTTCAAGTAAGGTGCAACCACACAACTCTATGCATGTTTATCCAGTGTAACTATTTAGAGACTCTTCTCCCCTAACAGTTCAGCCAGTCTTGCTATTCCTAGTCAAACCACAACAAAGGCAAAGAGACTGATCTCCATGCCCTCCTGAGGGCAGCTGGTCACCGCCTCCATAAGACCCATCATCCCCAGAACTCCCCTAAGTGAAGCACTGACCTCTTAGCCAGGTAAGTTTGTTTTTTTTAAAGGGTGCACTACGAGGTAGAGGAACAGGAGAGCCACTTACCTCCCCCTATTGAACATTGTTAAACGGGGCGCTCCACTCCGTCTTTTGCCCCTCGGAGACAAAAAACCAGCAGGAAGGAGAGCAGGTACTTACCTGGAGAGAGCCACATCGCTCGGGGCTGCGCAGGTCTGATCGTCCATTTCTCTTTAAGATGGCTGGTAAACTCCCGGTCGAAGTCCAGTGGAGGCAGGAATGCAAAAACAATGCCTACTACTCCCTTGCAAGGGGAGCGCAGGAAACCGCCTGGGTTTCTGCTCCCGCCTCACTTGTCTGGAGCCGCCGAAAGCTTTAGACTCTGGCAGTGGAGCTGGTTTCTCGCCACTTCGGCGTCCCTGAAAGGTAACTCTGCATTCTCCCTTTCCTTCTCCCCTCCTCCCTTCAAAAGCTGTGAGGTGCTTTCTTACCACCGGTTGCCCAGCTGGCACAACCCCACGTGCATGCCTCCTCCTCCTCATTCCCGAAAGGCTCTTCTCCTCCTTTCCGAAGCTCAGCAGGAGCTGGGCACAAGGGAGGCTGCTTTTGAAACCACACCTTGGAAAACTTTGCCAGGAAGGGAGGCAGGGAACTAGTTGGGAGGGACACCCTGGACTTGCCTAGGAGGCTGGCAGCACTGTGCAAGCTACTGCCCACTGGCCCCATGCTTTGCTGGCGACCATGACTCCTAGGCAATTTTGGGGAGGTCCTAGGCGGTTGGCTGCGCTGTGCAAGCTACCGCTCACGAGAGCCGACGGAACGGGCAGGGGAAGCGAGCGAGAAGGCCGGGGCAGGCATTCTGGTACTGCGCACTGGATGAAGGGGTTCTAAAATGTACGGTAGATTTCAGGAACCTCTTCTACTGTACTGGTTAGAACCGGGAGCAACCCACCCCTGGACAGCACCCATGCATCCTCCTAGAGAATGAAATATTTTGTGGAATATTAAAAAGGCAGAATTGAATATTTCCCTTAAAGGAGAAATGGAAAAAAATATTAAGGGAAGCACATCCCAGCCCCAGTCTCTCTGGGGAAAGCAGAAACTGAAGAGGCCAGCTTTTAGAAATGCAGATTTGGTAATCACTTCAGAAACACTGGGCCAGGCAGAAACTTCAGATAAGCAACAAGCCAAAGGTTGACAAGATTAGGTTAAACAACCTAGAATTTGCTTTTCCCCTTTTGCCTATAGAGCCAGCTATGACCCTTACATGACCCCCATAGGGATCCAGAAGTATAAAACACATCCACTCAACTCCATTTTGTCAGCTTTCCTAGAACTGCATGCTGTGTGTGTTGATTCTGTTCATCAATAAACAGAATTTTTCTTTCCAGTCAGCCTCCATTTTATTTCCATCTTGGAACTGGATCTGAATTTTTCTTCCAACACATGTAGCATACTATCAGCTCTTGAGCAGATTCAATTAAAATAATTACACTTTTTAAATTCATCTTGAAGTAATCCAGGTGCCAAGAAGAGATGTCATGTCGTTAATAATATTGCCACAATGGCTTGTCTACATCTTACATTGTGGAAAATGCACAATCTCTATGGAAAGCACAACATACAATCAATGGATGGAGAACAAATCTGTCCTGAACCATTGTCTTCTGCTTGGAAAAATATCACAGAAATAATACAATTAGAAAAAACATAGAGCAGTTTACTGTTTCATTGACTTCAGGTCCTTTAACTATTCTACTTATAATATAATGTTAAAGATACTGACACATGAAGAGAAACAAATACATTATTTTGATAATTAGATGTCTTTAAATAAGGTAATTGTGAATAGATAGGACATCTATTTCCATTTCTATTTTCAGTTTTCAAATCAAAACATTATTTATTTAGCCAAACACTTAATCCAGAAACAAAGGGAGAATGAAATAGAATTACCCCATAAATATCAGGTTATGAAAATTCCCAAACTACATACATACAAAAAGAGATGGCAGGGAGAGAAAAAAAGAAATGGAATCTCTAAAAGACTACCCAGAAGGCATTGAGGATAATATTGACTGGGTGGGAGACGGGGGAGGAGAAGAGGAGAGGATGAATGAAATAGGTTTGCTTGAAGTTCTAGAAATATTTCCACAAAAATGAACTCTTTGTTCTCGATCCTCAACAGTACAATTTTATAAATCATTAAGGGCCTGGTGGCAACACACAAACTGAAGGAATTACAATTTCTTTTTTGCAATCCCACAGAGTTCTCCCTAAAGGCATTCCATGGAACAACAATATAATTCTTTTTCTTAAAAGAAAAAAGCAATAAAAAATATCTATTGAGTCTTCAATAAGTTATGTGCTTTTATTTTATCCTTCAAAAATATTCTCATAGGTTGCAAAAAAGGAGATAGAGAGAAATTAAAAGGCCACCTCCATCCAGGGACATTAACCCATCAATATGATTTTAATAACATTTTTTTAAATATTGAGAAATTGGTAACTGGAGAGACTATGTCTGTCTGTCTGGAGAGACTATGTCTGTCTGTCTGTTTGTCTGTCTGTAGCTTCTCGCTGATGCTAGGCTCAAAATCTAGGCTCAAAACTCAATTAGTACGGATTAGTATTGGGTTACAAGCATTCATTTAGCACCCGTTTGAAGTTTCGACATAAAGCGTCCACTTAGGATTTATGTGCAAGTCCCAGAATTACGAATGTTGCAGCACCACAACAGTTGTTCATCCTTAAGAATGACTGCAAGTCTGCAACATCTCCCCACAACTGTTTCCCTCCTCCCATCCTGCACTGAAGCACAATCACTTACCTTAGAAGATCTGTCTCCTCTCTGCAATGGTTTATTTCCTTTTGAGGGAGAGTTGATAAAAACTCCTGGGTGCCATAATATCACACAAGTTCAGGTAGCCATCCTCTTTTGTGAAACTGAGTGCCTGAACTCTCGCAAGATTACGGATCCCAGAAACTTACATTCTCAGCAAAAAGTTTTTGTGGTGCCAGTCACCTGCTCCTATCTCCCAACTCCTTTCCACCATCATCGGGACACCTTTCACAGAGACCTGACGAGACTGGAAGCTTCATGGAGAGATTCGCTGTTTTGAAATGCCCCATAGATGCCTATGAGGGCTTTGAAAATTGAGGGATTTGCTCTGTTTTCAAAAGTCTCATAGGTGTCTATGGAGCATTTCAGGTTGAAGGGATTTGCTACATTTTGAAATGTTCATAGATGTTAGGGGAGGTGGGGAGGAGTAGGAGACAGATGCCATAAACACTTTTCACGCCTAGGAGCTTGCATCGACTCTTTTCTCCCTCAAAGCAAAAGAAACTGCAGCAGAGAGGACACAGATCTTTGCAACATAAATCAGTGCACCACAGCAGGGACTGGGAAGCATGGGGTATCTTAGTGTGTAGGGAAGGCCTTTGGGGCCTGTTCCATCACTAGCAACCCCATAGCCTCCCCCACCCTGAGATACCTCATGTGCACTTAACAACCCACATTTGCCCATGCATTAAATAAGTGATTAAATTAGCAATTAAATTAATGAATGTATGGGCAAAAGTAGAGAGTGATCTTATTCAAAGTACAAGATTCACTCCCACAAATCCTTGAGGTATGAATGGAATGGGCATTACATTCATAACTCGAGGACCACCTGCACTTGTATAATAGAGATTGTCAGGAAATTCCAGGGCTATAGACTGGAGGGGAAGGAGGGGGGAATAATATAGAAAAAAGGAATAGAAATCTACTTCCATCTTACCCAGCACTTAGGGAAAATACTTAGGGCTCAGTCTGAAGAGAACTTTTTTTTTTATCTTGTAAGTGTGCTTTAGATACTCCCCTTGCAGTTCAACTAACTAAAGTGAATGATTATAGTACAGTATGTGTTTAATTTCTCTGCATAGTTCCAAGACACGTGGTTAAATTCTTTGTTAGGTAAATGGCATGCATCAAACAATTAAAGGGGGAGGGAGAAACTAAACTTTCTTAGACCTAATGCATGGATCCAGAGTGCCACCTGTTGTTTCAGAAAGAAATTGCAGAACTACAGAAATTTGGGGATCAGACTTTTATATACTATACATAGACTCTCAAAACAGCTCCCAACAGAAACCAGCATGGCTGCATAAAGAACTCTCTGACAAATTGAAAGACAAAAAAGATAAGTATAAAAAGATAAGTATAAAAAACAGGGAGAAAGCAGAACTATTTAACTCATTTTTTGCATCTGTCTTTACACAAAGGGATAAAACAGTCCAACATATCAAAAAACAACACTACAAAAATCAGATAAGGAACACAAGTTGAAATAGGGAAGAAAATGGTAAGTGAGCACCTGTCTACCCTAGACGAGTTCAAATCACCAGGACCGGACGGATTACACCCCAGGGTTCTGAAGGAACTGGCAGATGAGATCTCAGAACCACTGAACTATATCTTTCAGAGATCCTGGAGCACTGAGGAACTGCCGGAGGACTGGAAAAGAGCTGCTGTAGTTCCCATCTTCCAAAAAAGGGGAAAAAATAGATCCAGAAAATTACAGACCTATCAGATTGACCTCAATACCAGGAAAGATTCTGGAAAAGATAATCAAGCAACGAATTAGTGAAACCTAGAACTTGTAATAGCCAAAAGCCAACATGGGTTTGTCAAAAACAGATCATGCCAGACTAAACTTATTGCATTCTTTGACAAAACGACAAAATTAGTGGACCAGAGGTATGCCGTCAATATAGTTTACTTGGACTTCAGTAAGGCATTTGATAAGGTAGACCATAACCTACTACTAGATAAAGTAAAAAAATGTGGGTTAGACAGCATCACCACCAGATGAATTTGTAACTGGCTGACCAAATGCACTCAACATGTAGTCCTCAATGGAACTGCATCTACATGGAGGGAAGTATGCAATGGAGTACCCCAAGGCTCTGTTTTAGGCCCAGTACTCTTCAACATTTTCATCAAAGATTTGGATGAGAGAATAAATGGGGAACTCATCAAATTTGCAGATGACAGCAAACTGGCAGAAATAACCAACACTCCAGAAGATAGGCTTAAGATATAGAAGGATCTTGACAAATTTGAACATTGGGCACTATCTAATAAAATTATTATGAAATTCAATGGTGAAAAGTGTAAGGTTCTACATTTAGGCAACAAAAATGAAATGCACAGGAACAGTATAAATGGTACCTTGCTCAATAGTAGTAACTGTGAGAGGGATCTTGGAGCCCTAGTTAAATATGAACTAGCAGTGTGCAGCAGCTGCCAAAAAAGCCAACACAGTTCCAGGCTACATAAACAGAGGGATAGAATCAAGATCATGTGAAGTGTTAATACCACTTTATAATGCCTTGGTAAGGCCACACTTGGAATACTGCATTCAGTTTTGGTCATCACAATGTAGAAAAGATGTGGAGACTCTAGGATGAGTGCAGAGAAGAGCAACAAAAATGATTAGGGGACTGGAGATTAAAACATATGAAGAACAGTTGCAGGAACTGGGTATAAGAGAAAAAAGGACTAGGGGAGACATGATAGCAGTGTTCCAATAACTCAGGGGTTGCCACAAAAAAGAGGGAGTCCAACTATTCTCCAAGGCACTTGAAGGCAGGACAAAAAGCAATGGGTGGAAACTAATCAAGGAGAGAAGCAACTTAGAACTGAGTAGAAATTTCCTGACCATTAGAACAATTAATCAGTGGAACAGAAGTTGCCTCCAGAAGTTGTGAATGCCCCAACACTGGAAGTGCTTAAGAAGATGTTGGATAGCCATTTGTCTGAAATGGTATAGGGTTTCCTGCCTAGGCAGGGGGTTGGACTAGAAGATCTCCAAGATCCCTTCCAACTCTGCTATTTTATTATTGTATAAAATATATATGCTGGTTTCCAAGCACCTGAATATTGATTACTGTACCTGACCATAAGGATGCTGCACTGATTTTAAGTGCAAGGACTGGTTAGAAGTCAATTTTTTCAATGCCGTTTTAACATCACACATTAAATTAATGGTTATAAGTCAAAGACTACCTGTAATGAAGAAAAAAGAAATAACCTGGCCAGGTTGCAGCAGATACAAGGAGATATGCATATCCAATATGAGATGCTGTTTAGAACTAACACAAATGTTTATAGCTTTTCCTCCTCCAGTTAGTCTTTCAATATATTTTCTACTTTCTCCTCCTCTATGATCTTTCTCTCGATGAATCAGCACTGTTTTCTTCCCTTTCTTGTTTTCCAGGAAGCCCTTAATAGGCATCCCCATGTGGCACATTCTATAAGATCAAGATACCGAGGAAAATTAGTTTGTTCTGCAATGCTCAAAAGCTTAACTATTTTTTTCTTTGTGACCTTTTTCCTGTTGTCAGCTACAATTTCTTAAATATTCTGCATCAATACAATTTAGCGGCTTCACTAAAATAGAATTCTTTATTGGCCAAGTGTGATTGGACACACAAGGAATTTGTCTTTGGTGCATAGGCTCTCTGTGCTGTCCCAAGAGTATATAGCTAATATAGGAATTAAAAGCTGTCTCCTTTAAGAAACTACCTCATGGGAAACGTAACTACCTTATGGGAAATGTAGTCCCATAACATGTGACCACATCTGTGCTCCCTGATTGGGCAGTGAGGTACTGTGCCCGGGAAATTGATATATTACTGGGCATTCACTGAATCGCCTTCGGTTCTACCAGAAGCAGCTTTGCACCAGCAGCATGGGTTAGAGAAACTAATGCCTTTTTACACTACATGATGGGACAGATCATGGAAAGTCAGAAGACTCTTAACACTGAACTGTAAGTTTTGCTATTAAGGATGCCTGATAATAAACGTGATCTGAAAGATATTCCTAAGCGTGGAGTTAATTGGCTGCCCGAGCAGAACCTCATTGCCAGGGGCAGAACACTCTCAAAGTACATAAAAAGGCAAGGTACATAATAACCATGAGGTGCAACACTTAATGATAGTCATAGGGTACAAATAAGCAATCAGGAAACAATCAATATAAATATAAATAGTAAGGATATAGGCAACTAGATGTTGCTTCTTGAGTGGAACAGATTTTAGCAATTAAATGGATTGGAAGCAGCATAGTTCCTTCTTTACATAAGTTACAGTATTGTTATGTTATTTCCAGAATAAGCGCAGGGGAGAGGTGGGTCAGTTAATTAATCCAGTCAACAGAACATACAAGGAATATGTACTGCTTACGACTGGAATGCCAAAGCTGGAAAGATTAAACAGAAAAATATAGTTGTATTACCACATTTGTAGGAAAATGAAATGAAGCAGGAGGCCAACTATCAGTTTTTTCATAGAAAACATTATCATCAAACAGCCAGACATGGAAATGGGAATGCCAGAGGTTCAAATTGGTTGTAGAAAAACCTGTGAACACAATATGTTATTGCTGAATAAAAGATATGAGTTGGAAAATTGAGAAAGCCAATGAACACCAAAAATAAATCACTACATTCTTCATTGATAATAGAAAGATTGAGCTGATCTTGTTAAGTTGTTGACAGTGCTCAGAAAAATCTGAATCCTAGAACATCTAGTTCTTATGAGAAATTTATGGTATATATAACTTTGGAAGTCACTATATAGACAAAATAGTGAAACAGGCTGACTCCAGGTTGGTAAAGGAATGTCACGAGGATGTACATGCTCACCATATATTCAGCCTATATGCAGAATATATATTAAGAGAAGCTGACTGGAAGATCCAACAGTTTTGGATCTTGGGAGTGTGGTTTTAAAACTGGAGGAAGAAACATCAAAACCTGCACTATGATAATGACACTAACCCAATAGCTAAAAATGCAAAGAGTCTGCAAGCTTTAGTAATAAAAATCAAGTAACATAGTGAAAAAAGGGACTAAAAATATAAGCTGTTTTGAATAATACTTTAATAGTTTTAGCTAGGTTCTTTAAAAAGGTTTAAAGGTTCTTTAAAAATATTATTTGTTAATAATATTACATAAGATTTTCTGGTAGTAACCTGAACCAGCAAATATTGATTTGTATGCTTCATGTTTTATACTAAAGATAGGTTTCAATTATAAATGTCTAAAAATACAATTAACATAAAATAAGAAAGGATTGGAGTTCTGTCTGGGATTTCTGATTTTCACAATGGGATATATTGTGATCTAATGCTAAATGCAATTCAGAAAAGCTTTGATATAGGATCCAGACGGTTTTTTCTTTTAATGAAGTTTTTCCAATTCTCAGAGACTGCCTAGACAAGTTCCTGCAGTTTTACTAGGAAGATTTTTCAGAAGTGATTAGCCATTTCTTCCTTCATAGGGCTAAGAAAAAGTGAGTGGCCCAAGATTACCCAGCTGATTTGTACCAGTATGGGATCATAGCTCACAATCTCCCAGTTTCTAGTCTGATGTCTTAATCACTACACCAAAATGGCTTATTACAAAGTTAATACTTTCTATAATTTTTCAAGTAACTTTAGGAGAAAAACATTAAATGGATGAATGCAGGCTACTTTTATTAATTATGGTAAATTCTATTCGGCTGTATTTTGTCATTCTGGACATGTAATCAATCTGTTCCTCTTTCCTTATTCCACTCTTAAGTATAGTATTTTTTTTAAGTATAAATCGTTATTACGGTCAAAGACCAGCAATACATATTACTTTTTACCCTATGTTAAAAGCACTGACATTAAAATATAATTTAAAATTATTGATGCTAAAAGTGGATAATAAAATACGTGTTCTCAAATTGTTCGGATCACTCCCTGGTTTGAGGCATGCCTGTCTCAATTCTTAATTGGGTATTTGGAGTTCTTTTGGGTGCAGCTAAGATGGCTTGCAGGAATTTGGTTTGTATGGTTTCTAGCAAGTCTTTCTTTGCAAGGATTCCTGTTGGTGCCCCATATAGAATTTGTGCCAATGCTGTGGCCTCAAAAAGTTTTAAGACAGCAGGTACTAACTGACTTCCACCTGTGTAAAATAAATGTTTAATTGTGTTTGAGAACCTATTGGCTGCACTGCACAGCACTGGCACAATCTTTACTACTCAGTGCTTTAATTACTCCCTTTCCTTTCGTAACTTTCAAATCAGTTTAAGTGTGTAGGAATAACTTTGGAAGACAAGAACAACTGCAACCAAGAGGACAGTCTGAAAAAACGAAATTTGAACCCGAGGGAGGACAGATACAGAAAGGATCTCAGAAAGGACCCTTCCTAGTTTTCGAGAGAATAAAAGATGGGAGCGGTACTTTCACATTTGCAAGATACTTTTGAACTAACTTTACATAAAGATAGGGCGAGTACTCATGGGTATACTTTTTGCCTGGATACCAGGTATGGCTAATGAGTAACTGCTCCCTCACCGCATCCTTCTAAGTCAATCTAGCGCCGTGTTTCTCCCGCGAAGGTTTGCTCTTGCAGTTTAAGCAGGAGAAAATATAAGACACTACTACAGTACCTTCATTCACCATGAGCCAGAATGCCATAAAAGGACGGCAAAGACGACTAAAGTGGGGGAAAGCGCTGCCTCTGCTCTCGCTCCCACGGAGCCCCGCGTTGGATGGCACGGGGCCGTCAGCGGCGGATCCTCCTCCGTAGCGGGAGAGGAGCACAGAGGATCAGTGACAGACAGCATTTCTCAGCCTTTGACAACTTTGAAAGTCAATGGACTTCAACTCCCAAGATTCCCCAGCCAGCGTCCCCATAGCTGGCTGGGGAATTCTGGGAATTGAAGTCTGCCTATCTTCAATTTGTTATAAGCTTGGAGGAACCGCTACCCGAAGTCGTTGCCCCAGGAGGCGGAAGACCCGGTGCACGTGCTCCTTGGCTGCCGAGTTGAAAAGGCGACGAGTAGGAGGGGAAAACAGGGGAGGGGCCTGCGCCGCCGAAAGAGGCGGTGGGATGCTGAGCAGGAGCGACCCAAACGGGCGGTAGTGACGCCCTTTCAGCGGCAGGCCGTTCATCTCGCCTTTCCGCCGACGGCAGCAGCAGCAGCAGCAGCAGCAGCATTAACAACTGCTCTTCTCCTTCCCTCCTGGGAGCCGAAGCGCTGCCCGTGTGCGCCCGCCCGACCCGCTTCTTCGCGCACTGTTGTCATGGAGGAGCCAAGATGGCGGCCCTGGCCTACAGCTTGGGCAAGCGGGAAATCAACCACTACTTCAGCGTGAAGAGCGCAAAAGCCCTGGCGCTGGCCGCTGTTGTCCTGCTCACTGCCTGCTACGCCGTCTCCCGTCGGTATCAAGGTGAGTAAAAAAAAAAAAACCGGTGGGGGGAGATCATGTCCGCAGGTGGGGACTGGCTAAGGAGAGGGACATCACCGCGAAAGGTCCGCCGACTGCCGCTTCGTCTCCGTAGGGAAGAGCGTGTCACAGGCTTCCACGGATCCAAGGGATGGTCATTTGGGAGCGGGGCCTTTTGAGATCCTCAGCCGGCTTGGTCGCGAGGGTTTTCTCCTCCCAGGTAACATAGAAGGACCTGCCAGGTAACTGAGGAGTCGGCTAGCATCTGCCCCAGAGAGCATCCTGCTCCCTCTGGCCTCTTTTCCATTACGTTGGGACGGAGACGCGGTCATATTTCTCTGCTTGGTTCCTTTCCCTCATAGACAGGTGCCTTTTCACCTGTTCAGATAAAGCAGCAACCCCCAGTTAAGCCAAGCACTTCCTCATTTGTTACCCATGCAGGAGGTGCAACGGATTCGGAGTTATCTAAAGAAATTCCTTGCCCTGGGGGGGTAGGTCTAATTAGCTCTGCTCATTATAAACAATGGTAGGAAATGGGAGTGACGGTATTAATTATGCATTTTGACAGCCTTGCAGGAAGTGGCTTGACAAGCAAAGTAGATTCTGAAAGATAAGCGTGCAATGATATATTTTGAAGAATAGAGGTTTGAATCACCTTCATGGTGCTTTGTTTTCTAGCTCCAGTGCAAATTGGTATGGTAAATACAACTATTTAGCCTGCCATTTTAAACAACTGGTAACTATGATGACAAAATAAGGGCAAGGAAACTAGCAGGACCAGTGTAATGACCAGGGAGGCAGCATCTGATTCAGCATGCTTTGATTTGCTATCTTGGTGTGCTATAGTCCTTTTCTATCAAGATAGATAGTAGCAAAATGGTAACAACTTCCAGTGAATGTGTAACGAGTGTGTAAGTTATTTGCATTTAAAATCAACACTTACTCCATTACAGGTAGTCCTCAATTTATGCCCACAACTGTGCCCCAGATTTATGTTGCTAAGTGAGAAATTTCTTAAGTAAGTTTTGCCTCAGTGTAGTATAAATCTTTATTACGGTCAAAGACCAACAATACACATTACTTTTTAGCATATGTTAAAAAGTACTGACATTAAGATTAATTTTAAAAAATTGCCTTTAAAAGTAGATAATAACATACATGTTCTCAAATTGTTCGGGTCCCTCCCTGGTTTACCTGGGTGCAAAGCCAATAAGTATGGGAGTAAATATAAGGTCCAGAAATTGTTAGAGATATGTCCAAATAATTGGTACAAGATGACAACTACACTTCTGTAACCAATTTTTTTTCTTGTGGACATTGCAGCAACACAAAACTTTGCCACTGCATGTGATAGCCGGGTTTGTATTCTAGAGGAGAAAACCTATAAAAATTGTCTTCCCTCCCTGGCAATCTCTCTAATAAGAGGAGAATATGTGCAGATCTACAAGTTCTGTATATCTCACAGTGTAATAGAACATGTGAGATATCTTCAACTTTTCCTTTACCACATATATAAACCCATTCTGCTATTGGTGTTCTCTTATACCTGCCCTTAAGGAGTGCTAAGGAAGAATGTTAAATCTGGCTCTGAAGCAAGCTGTTCTTTGTTTTGGGAAGATCAGGTCATTTAGATATCTTGCCAATTCCCACACACCCTGTTTGATTCTGTCCCTACTGTGGAGAGGCAACCTATTTAGTTCTTGGAACTCCATGTTCTTTATTCTGTTGATTACTACTTGCTTTGCTTGATCAAAGCCTAGGGACATTAAGAATACCGGTGAGAGCCCATAAGAGCCCAGCTTGTGATCAATTGCCTATTTCCAGGGAGAGGGGAAGTTGTCAGTCAACACTAGTGCAACAGTCCCTCTGGAAAGAAATGCATTTTAAGCCAATAAATGATCATCATCTTCCAGGCTCTTACCTCAATTTGAGGCATGCCTGTCTCAATTCTTAACTGGGCATTTGGAGTTTCTTTAGGTGCAGCTAAGATGGTTCTCAGGAATTTGTATGTATGGTTTCTAGCAAGTCTTTCTTTGCAAGGATTCCTGTTTATGCCCCATACAGAATTTGTGCCAATGTTTTGGCCTCAAAAAGTTTTAAGGCAGCAGGTACTAACTGACCTCTGCATGTGTAAAATAAATGTTTAATTGTGATTGAGGACCTATTGGCTGCTTGCAATGTGTGATCCAGGTGTGCCTTCCATGTCCCTTGCGAGTGGAAAACCACCCCAAGGTATCTAAATGTTCTAACCTGTTCCAAACTATGTCCTTCTATTTTCCAGGGTATTGGCTAGGTCTTTTAGCAAAAACTAAATTTTTTGATTTATCAAAGTTAAGGACCAGCTTGTTTTGCCTCCATAGCGGAGTGTTGCCCTAATTTCTCTCTTCAGTCCTACAGGGGTTTGTGAAATAATAGCAGCAGCATATAAGAGAATTGGAACTTTGTGTTGTGCTAGGTTAGGGAGATGGAAATCAGGGTTCTGTAGGAGATCAATCAGGGGATTAATATAGAAGTTAAAGAGGGAGGGGGACAGGATGCAACCCTGCTCTACCCCTTTTTGTACCCTTACTGGGCTGGTTAAACTCCCTTGGGAGATTGCACCTCACTTTCAAAGTGGAATTGGCATACAATTTTTGTATGAGGAAGAGGAGGCATTTATCAATAGTGGTGAATTTTAATTTCTCTCAGAGGGTGATCCTGGATATTGAATCAAAGGCCTGCTTAAAATCAAGGAAGGACACAAAAAGGGAGGATTTTTTTTAATATGTGTATTTTTGTACTAAATAGTGGAATATCAAGATATGATCCACCGTAGATTTTCCCTCTCTAAAACCAGCTTGTTCATCTTTGATTATTCCCCCTGAAATTAGCCAATCCTGAACTTTATAGTTAGGTGCTTGGCATACAATTTACTAATAACGCTCAGAAAACTAATGGGTCTATAATTGCCTGGGTCATTTCTATTACCTTTTTTTATAAATAGGTATGATAATTGCTACTCCCCAATCTCTTGGCATATGGCCTGTTTTATCTATAAATGTAAACAGAGATGCTAAAAGTGGAGCCAACCACTGGTGTTCTTTTTTATTATTTCTGGCAGGACATTATCGTTATTTTTATTATTTCTGGCAGGACATTATGCCTTATTAGCTTTTAGGACTCTGATCAACCAGGAATCTCTCTTCTAGTGTAACAGGGGGCCAGTAAGGAGTTTGGTCAAAACTAGTTTGGCTCTCATTGTTTACATAGTCAGGATCTGTATAAAGCTCCCTAAAATATTCTTCCCAGGTATGAATCAGAACCTGATTAATTGGGGGTAGGGGAGGTTTCTCCAATCCTCTGGTGATGTACTGTATATACTCGAGTATAAGCCTAGTTTTTCAGCCCACTTTTTGGGCTGAAAAAAGCCGCCTCGGCTTATACTCGAGTCAGTGAAAAATTTGCCCGAAATGGAGGAGAAAAAGGGGTGGGGCCATGCCGCTGGGTGACACTCGTGAATGGCCCAGTGCCCCTGTGAGTTTCCCCTCCCTCTGTGTCAGTTTGCCGCGCAGCGCGCACCGCACCATCCCCCCTCCTCACGTTCTAATGTAATGCAGGGCTGTCTTACGATTCCCCTTCCTCCCCCTCCTGCCGCTCTGCAACAATGTCCCACCTCCTCCTTGTTATGGCAAGCAGCCACATAGCGATGTCCCACCTCCTCTGGTACAGTGATCCAATGATAGGAATCACTGTGCCATGTGTCATAGGAGGCGGGACATCGCTCCCGCGGCTGCACGGGACATCATCATCACAGCGGGACATCAGCATCATGAGGTGAGTGAAGTATTTCATTGAATACACCGCTAGTTTACTGTTTTTCTTTGAAATAAATATTCAAAAACATTATTGGTATCTATTTTTATTTTTGAAATTTACCGGTAGCTGCTGCATTTCCCACCCTAGGCTTATACTCGAGTCAATAACTTTTCCAGTTTTTTGTGGTAAAATTGGGTGCCTCGGCTTATATTCGGGTCGGCCTATACTCGAGTATATACGGTACCAAAAAAGGGATGTGTTTTTTGTTCTGACTGCCGTAATTAGTCTATGCCAAAACTCCTTCAGAGCTGTACTTTTCTTTTCTTTTCTTTTAGAAAGTTCTTATATTGTGTTTTCAGCTGCTTTAAGTCGTGAGTGTGATCCTCAAAGGAGGCATTTTTACTTTTCTTGTACTCTATATTATATAACCTTTTTAGTTGCACGCAATCTCTATCAAACTATTTTTTATTCTTTGAAACCGGCCTTTTGGAGTGAGCTAGTGTTCTGTTAATGAGAACTGAATTCACATTTAAAATTAAAGTTTCAAACCCCTCTAAGTAAGATCCTCCGAACATATTCCCTAGTAGAGATGTATGTAGCTCTATGGTTTCTGGAGCTAACATCCATTTGGTAACTTCCTTAGCATCTTTCTCATTCCATTTAATTTTTACCTGGGTATTTTGACTCTCTAACCTGGGTAGGTAGGTTGTGCTTGCCCTTAGACATTTCTGGTGTAATGTGAGGGTAAGGAGTATTGCATTATGATGGCTTTCCAGTCGGGAGTCTACCTCCATCTCTGTAAGAACTTCAGGAGGTCATATGATATTACCCAGTAATGAACTGTGGATTTTCTTCCTGTTCTCCAATAAGTATATTCTGCTGGATAGTCACCCCACGTGGACCCATTAAGGATACAAAGATCCAAATGTACAGTCATTTGTCTTACTCACAAACCTGCCCGATTTGCTTTAGGGTCTTTAAATTGTCTGGAATGCAGGGATTCTCCTGTTACATTTTTATCATAGTGGATCTTAAATTGATTAAATAATGATTGATCATTTGGTCCCATTCTACCGTTTAAGTCCCCCCCCCCTATAATTATTGCTGCTTTGGGGTACTTGTCTGAGCAGCCAAGAATAAAATATTCTATGCTGTTCCAAATCTTGTTGATCACATTATTCTTATTAAGTGGAGGAATATAGATATTAAAAAGCAAAATATCTACCTGTTTAAATAAGAGTAATGTAGTAACAGTGGCTGGAAAGGTGGCAATGATACACATTTAAATTGCAAGGATGTATTAACTAATATCACAATACCTCCTTTAGCTCTCCCCCCCCCCTCACCTTGCTTGGGACAGCAGGGATTGAATTAACCCAATAACCATCTAACTGAATTTCTGTGGAGGCCCAGGTTTCCTCTAAGAAGAGGATTTCAAATTGTGATAGATAGTAAAAAAAGATTTGGTCTTTTGATGGAACAGACCAATCCTCTATATTCCAGATTATAAGGGAAAGTCTTTCAGGAAATTTGATTTATACAAAGGAAAGTTGTCTGGTTGTTGCCATGGATTGAGGTGTCATCACACACATAATTGGTCTTCTTTGAAAGTAGGGAGGTCCCATCTAAGTCCTGTGTAGACTCTTGAAGAACTTGTTCAGGGTAAGAGATTTTAGCACCAGCTAATAGAACTTGCCATTACGATGCCTCTTCTCTGGGTGTAGGACAAGGCGTTATTAGGTCATATTTCATTCTTTAAGATGGTGGCTCTGACATGGGTCATCTCTCAGTTTCTTGGTTTGGTGCTGAAGGTGTCATGCGATATTCACACTGGGATGAAAGTATCTCCATCTCTACTGGGACCTCTAATGTCCCCTTTGGGTCTTGGCTTCTATTTTCCATGATCTTGTATTCATGCAATCCCTTGTCCTCTGGGGGAGAAGTGAGAGGCTCAATTATTGGGAAAACCAGATCTACAGGTATAAGCAGCTCTGCTGTGTCTGCTGTGACCAGTAAGGATTTCTTTAAACTTTCTAATTTGAATAATATATTGTCTTGTTCTTTCTTTGGGAGAGCGCCAAAAGCATTAATGAGACCAGCTTCTGTGCTGTTAAGTATCACTTCACCAGACACGGCTGGTTGACTCCCACTGTCTTTCCCTTTTCCAAGGTTGAAAATGAGGAGGAGGCAGCCACCTTGGGAGCTCCATGTTAACAATTGATAGAGTAATCCTTTCCTCACCAAAGAGACTGATGGGAAAGATTTGAAAGGAAGCTAAATGTGTCTTTATCTTGAATAGCATCTGTGGTATGGTGGGCTGTTTGAAAGACAGGACAATCCACTTCCAATTTGGGGCTTCAGAGAGCCACTCCACAGCATGGAGATCAATCAGACCCCTGCGACAGTGAAGAAGCTGAATTAGGGAAATTAGTATTGCACTTCTGGAATTCCGATTTCCATAATTAAATTTTAAAAGCAATCCATTGGGTTTGTAGTGAGCGATGTGATTGTTGTAATTGGGGGAGAGATGCTTTCTTCTTTATTAATACCTTTCCCTCTCATTGCCTTGTCTGGGGAGGGATTGTTTTTCTGAGAGGACTGCCAGTTTTTATCCGACTCTTTAACTGTTTCTCTGGCTCTTTGCTCTTTTTGGTCTTCCTTATCCTGCATATGGGAGTTAATCAAATCTGCTGCAAGAACTTTAGTGTGGGGGTGCCTGGGGCCCGATATTGTACTTAAGAAAAAAAGCTGTCTTTTTCAATGTCTACATCATGTTGGATGGCAAGTAATTGTTCGAATATTGAAACCACTGTTTGCACTGTGAGAAGGCATTGCTTTGCCATAAACTCCGTTGAACTTTCCCAAGGTAAACTCTCCGTACTCTGAATTATCTGGTTGTTGTTCGCCTTTTGTTGTTGTTGTTGTTCGAATTTTGATCACATGCCCATGGGGATGCTGTTCATAAGTGTGAAAAATAGTCATGTCACTTTTTTGAGTGCTGTTGTAACTTTGAAGATCACTGAGTGAATTGTTGTAAATCAAGGACTACTTATAATATTTAAACCATATAGCCAAATGCTATTTGAGGAATAGCCTTTAAAAATCATAAGAAATGGAATGTAAAGGAGCAAGAGTGTCTTTGTTTCTCTGTGCATTCTGAATCATTATAATAGGAATTACTTCATTTTATGCATAGTGACAAATGGCTGCAGGATTTGGTACATTGTGAGGATAAGAAACTGTTGAAATAAAACTGTATGAAACACCTATACTTATGAGAGTTTAAAAATTCTAGAAAAAGTTAATGTGCTTTCCTGTTCAGCATCAAGTGACAGGACCAAAAGGTAATCCTTGCTTAACAACCATTTGTTTAGCAACCATTCAAAATTACGATACTGCTGAATAAAATGGCTTATAAGCACTCCTCCTGCTTACAATAGTTGCATCCTCCTTGTGGACACATGACTGGGATTCAGTCACTGGCAACCTTTGTGCATTTAGAAGGTTGCAGTGTTATACGGCCACAATTTGCAACCTTCCCAGTCAGCTTCTGTCAAGCAGAGTAAATGAGAAAGGCAGCAGGAGATTGCAAACTGAAGTTATTTGATATCTCAATCATCACTGCTACTGCCATCATTAAGTGGGTGAGTTACAGGATATATTTTGCTTAGCAATTGCTTCCCTTATAGTTATAGTTTATGTCTGAAACTAAGAGAAAGGCTAGAAGTAAGGGAATGTTGGAAGAATTGTTTCTAAGATTTGAATGATAATAGTTATATGTTAAAAAGGAATTCAAATATCAGTTTTGGCATCCAATAAAATAAAATCAGAAATACTTGGTGAATGTTGGCAATCAAACTCCATATGTTAATTGTATAATTGGAAAAGGTTTGGACAACTTATTTAATATATTCAGAGCTTGTCCTTCTGCCTATCATTTGTAAGAACGCCATTGTTTTTTTTGTATAGAGAAAAGCTAATAACAGTGAGTCAAAAATTAAAGGGCATTAGGTGCTTGGCAGAAATTGCTTGGAAAGGTAATTGGCAGAAATTGATGAAAGGAGATAAATACATATTTTCATTCTTCAGCAGCTGAAAACAATTACATTCGGTTGCCATCATGTTAATGCATCCCTAACCCACACATATTCCTGAGCCCTTGTAACAGTGTTTGAGCCTTTATTTCATCAAGATTCACAATCGGATGGTTAATGAATACATACTGAGTTTGAACATTTACAGCTGCTGCTACAAATCCATATTATTGACTTGTACTTTCTTTCTGGATGTGGAAACTTAGTCACAGATTTCTTCTGATGAACTAATCTGATTTCAAAGTTCCACATCTAATTTCTTATTTTTAACTTGTAATTTTAAAATACTTTCTAAATGTTTTAGATTAGTATATTTATTTGGTGCATTTTAATCCATTCTTTAAGTAAAAAAACCTGATGTATAAAACAAATAAAGACAACTTATTTTGATCCTTGGATGCTCACAATCCGAAAAACACCACATGGAACAAGGTTTCAGGAGAAAGGAATAAAGAAAATCAAAGCCAGATATTTTGAAAAAAGCAATTTAGGGATAATTTGGGTCCTAAATTTATATAACAAAATAATTTCAGTATGCCTAGTTAGAGAAGCCTGTGTAAGAAACCTTGGAGGGAAGTTCTCAGCCATCAAGAAATTGAAAGTTTTCAATGAAATAATGTGTACGAGATAAGCAGGATAACACTGATGCATGTTCCCCTTCTTCCCTTCAGCAGCTTCCAGTGTGGCTCACCAATCTGCCTGTCCCCCAATTTCTCAGCATCCTCTCTTTCCTTACCTTCTGCCACATCAAAGTGCCAAGTAGGATGGTTTTTTGTACAATCAGAATGTTCAAGTCTGATGAATTTAAAATTTCCAAATAGCGAGATAGCCCTTTGGGTATTGCCCCAAGGGCTCCAGTTACAATCGGGACAACACACAATTTCTTTTTCCACAGTCACTCAACTTCAATTTGCAAGTACTTTGTATTTTTTTTCTTGCTGTTTATCTTCAATTGGTGCATCTACGGGTATTGCAATGTCAATGAACCATACTTTTTAAAATTATTGTTATTCAGGTGTGTTGTGGGCCAAGTACCTGTCAGTCTGAATTCTGAAGTCCCACAAGATCTTGACTTTCTCATTCTCTAAAACCTTCTCAACCTGATGGTCCCAGTGGTTTTTGCTGTAATCAAATCCAAACTTTTGGCACAATTTCCAGTGAATGATCTTAACAACGCGGTCATGGGGTTTTAGGTAGTCAGTTTGTGAAATTTTGCTGCACCCACTGATCCACTGGTTGACTGTCTCGTCTTTCTGATTACAGGGGCGACCTTTGCTGTTGATGGTAGCATGTTGAATTTTCGCCTTCATGTAGTTTGTGACTAAGGCTTGTTCTTGAGCTGCCAAAATAAAGCCTTCTGTTTCTTTTTTCAGTGCTCCTGATCTTAACCAGTTCCAAGTTGTTGTTTTTGTTCTTCTTATTGTTGTTGTTATTACCATATTTCCTTTTTTCTCTTTAGGTAACGATACTTGTGAATATCTTCTCTCTACTGGAAGATTCCTTGGGGACAAAACATGGCAACCTTATAGCTGTATGATGCATAGATATAAACAGAGGTAAAATATTGTTGTAAACGTATTTAAGGCGAGACACAAACTAAATTTAATTTACATTTAATGTAAAACCAAACATATTTATGTAGAATATTTGCTGTGATTAGTTTGCTTGTCATGGGCTTAATATTTTACATCTTCTGTTAAATTAAAAATACTATTTGATAACAATATTTTGATGTTGGATATTACTATCAGTTTTTTAGAGGTGTGTGAGACTGTTGTCTGCTAAGGTTTTTTTATCTTGATTTTGTATGGTTATTGTTGCTATTGATGTTATTACTGTTAACAAGACTTCTTGGACACCAAGATGGCAATTGTGAATATAGTTTGGATTTTTCAAATATTTTGGTATATTTCATTTTATAAGCCTCGCTGAATAAATAGGATTTGCCCACCAATATATTCTTCTATTAAATGTTTGCAAACTTCATTTTTGTTCTTAACTTCAAACCAATTAATATTGATGTTTGTTTTTACAGTGAAGCAAAATCATGCCTCAAAAACAAATATATTGCATTTATAGGCGATTCTAGGATTCGTCAGCTATTCTACTCATTTGTAAAACTCATAAATCCTCAAATTAAGGAGGAAGGAAACAAGGTATAACTTTCAATATTTTTGTCCTCACTATTTTTATAGCTATGGAACCATAAATATTTACAGAACCATTATCACTGTTCTATTCATTTACCTCTATGCAGATATCCCTAATTCAGTAGCATATGTTCATGTCACAAGAAACATAATAAAAAAGTTAATAAAACTTGCAAGTATTTTAAAAATCAGGATAAAAAGAAAAGGGAAGTTATATATGAGCCATGATGGCACAGTGATTAGAGTACAGTACTGCAGGCTACTTCTGCTGATTGCCAGCTGCTTAAAAAATTGACAGTTCAACCTCACCAGTATCAAGGTTAACTTAGCCTTCCAACCTTCAAGGTAGGTAAAATGAGGAGCCAAATTGTTGGGGCAGTATGCTGACTCTGTAAACCACTTAGAGAGGGCTGAAAAGCACTGTAAATCAGTATATAAGCCTAAGTTCTATTGCTACAGAAACATTCTTAAAAGGTAATGTTAACTCTTGTCCATTTTTTGTCATATATTTTATAAAATAAGCATTTATATTAGAATTTATGCAATTCTTATGCAAACATTTATATTTAGAACTGTATGCAATCCTTGAATATTTTTTTCTGTGGTTTGCACCCAGGTTTGTATTATGCCCCTCCCTAGTTAATTGACATTAACTGGAGGAGATAGTTTTCAATATATCTCCTGCTTTGCTCTAGGATCAGATGAGTAATTAAAAGTATAGTTGTATTGGGTAGTTATTTCTTTTCAGTCTTTGACACTGTTATCGTCAGCTTGATATTGTTTCCCTGTTGTTAATACTATGTTTTTTCCAAAAATCTTATCTTCAGCTCCAAAATAAGCACTAGAGCTTATTTTCTGGGAATATCTTATTTTTTCACGTACAGAGGGCAGCGAGTGCAGAGGCCAATGAGTGTGCGAGCGCTGCTACCAGTGGTGGATGCTTTCTGTCCCACCATCTGCCTGTCTGCAGCTGCAACAGGGCAAACTCTTAGGGTGCCCCGGCCTCCACCGCCCTGCCTGCTGGCTCTGCTGCTTTTGGGACACTGGAGCTCAGGTCTTGCTCAGACTGCTGCTAGGACAAGGCAGAAAGCATGTGGTGCATCAGGATCACTTTCCTCTCCCATGCCTCTGACTGGGCCTGCTGCATCTGCTGCTGCAGGTCATGCCAGGACTCTTTGCCCTCCTGACCACACTGCTCTCAGCCGCCCTGCTGGGCTGCTCCTGCCAGGGCCCCTTTCCCCAGTGGCCACTTGTGGAACCATGCCACATCGCTGTTGCCTTTAGGCACTACTCCTCCCCTTCCCTCTGTGGCTTTTGCAGGCAAGAGCTCCATGGAGGCCCTCCAGGCCAGGGGCACAGTGGTCAGGGGATATGAGATTTTGGGTTGCAAAGGAGGAAAGGGCAATCTCCCCCTCCCTCGTCTGTCCTGCTGCAGGGCTGCTACAGAGCTCTTGCCACCAAAGCCATGAAAGACAGGGATGGGACGGAATGCAAATTGACAGTGGGCAAGGTAGTGTGGCTCTTCCAGGACCACTGGAAAGGGGCCCTGACAAGACAGTGGCAGGGGGGTTACTTCGGAGGTCATAGATCTGGGCCACGAAGGAAAGCAGCTGCCATGCTAAGTATTTGGGAGGATGGATGTTGGCTGTTTCCTGCCCAGAGGACGGGCAGGGGAATAAGTGTTTTCCTCTAGCTTCATCATCCGGGTACCGTTTCAACATGGGCATTCAATTTATGTGGGCTTCTGAATCTGTAGACCCAGAAGCGAGGTAGAACTTCCTCCCTTTAGTTACTTTTTTTTTTTTGCAGTGTTTTATTTTATGCCCTTGGATCTAATCTTTTTAGGCGATATAGACATCTGTCATGCCCGCCCACTCCATCCCACTATCTCTCCAGACACTTGCTGCCTCTTGTACTGGCCACGTTTAGCCCCTCCCTTCAGTAGGGCTTATTTTGGTGTAGGGCTTATATTAGGCATAATCTTAAAAATCAGACTAGTGCTTACTTTTGGAAAAACACACTACAATGGAGAAATAGTGGGCAAGACGTCATTAAGATTTTTGGAGAAAAAGGCTTTATGAGTCCTTCTTCCAATCACATAAATATGTCTGACATAATTTGTGTTATGTACCAATTGTTGGGGTTGAAATATTCCTAGGTGATGAAATTGTACAGAAAGCTATAAATTCTAAGAGTTTAAATGTTGCAACATCTCTTTGGAAAAGTTATTTCCTTGTCTTAAGTATAACAATTTGTTAAAATGCACACATGCTTCATACACATTTGTTTCATTTCTCCTTCCTTTATAGTTCCTAGCTTTAACAGGGTTTTGGCATTATTTAAATAATTAATTATAACTTGGAATTACCTGAAAACTAGGTGTTCCTTGTTGGACTACAAATGTGATTTTTTAAAACCAGAGTTGATAACTATGGTAGCATTAGAAAAAGAAATAAGTACTTGCTAGCTTAATAGATTAAAAATAGATGACTGGTAGAAAAAAAATATCATACTCCATGTTCCTTGCCTTTATTGTGGTCTGTTTTAGAAGGAAAAAAATAGATGAATCCAGTAGTTCAAAGTGTTCTGATTAAGATTTAGCTGCAGCACTACTGCAACATCTATATCCATGGAACAAATTGACCATGAATATGCTATTGAGGATTATATTAAAGCTTTGGTGTACTTTCTTGAAATATTTGTAATGCACCTTCAGTAGCTAGACATTTATTAAGCAAGTGCCAGATTACACAGTTGATGTTTACTTTAAAAAAAAAAGCTGTGGGAACAGTTTTTGAAAACGTGAGAGAATAATGTTTTTAAGAAATCCTTCAAATGCTATTTCTATTGGCTTAGAAACCCATTGGTAGAAAAAGCAATTTATTTCCTGATATAAATAGTAGTTTCAGAAGGGAATGAATGATTTTAATCAAGATTATGAAGTGAGAAAGAAGATTTTAAAAAACTCTAGGTTGCACCATAGTTTTATTGCTGATTTACATATTTATATGTAATATATTTGTATATTCCTCTTACCATATTCTGATTGAAGCAGTGGTGGGTTCTGGATCCCATTGCAACTGGTATGATTGCAACAGGGCCCGGCGTGCATCACATAAACGCGCGCATGTAGACATGCCTCTTGCAACGCCTCCACGAACTTCCGCAATGCTCCAGCTGCTCAGCAGAGTGGAGCACAGGCTCCGTGCATGGAAGCGCCGAAGAGCTCAAATACAGATAAGGCACTCAGGTGGGCGGCTGGGCCCTCCAGAGCACCATACCGGAACGGTACCCAGTGCTCCCGACAGGCACCGGTATGCTCGTACAAGGGCGTACTGCCTGCAACCCACCACTGGATTGAAGATTAAAAAATGATAATACCCATAAAAATCAAATTAATGTTGGCTATGGAGCCTGTAAGCTTTCAGATGTTGCTGAGTAATAATCTCCAGAATACTTCAACATTGATATACTGACTGGGCTGCTACAGTATAATTAGGAAGGCAGCAGGATTCTCTGCTACTAATTTACATGGTGTTTGTAAACAGCATGTAAATGTTTGTATAATCTACAAGTTTATGGAAAATATTACACTGTGCATTTTTTATTTTGACAGCATGAAAACATTCCTTTTGAAGACAAATCATCTTCACTTAAAGTGGTAAGTATTGCTGGTTTCTAACTCTAATAAAGAGAAAGAGTTGGTCTATTGCTGGAAATAGTAGTTGAAAATTATATATACATGTCCAGCAATGGAAGGAGTATTCAGCCAACTTTTCAACAAGCAACTTTTAACTTCCATTCTCTTTGGTAGCAAGACAATTGTGGAAGAAAATGCTTTGAAAGTTTGGGGCAACTGAATGCCACAGAAAAATAGGCAATAATCAATAGAATAAAAATAATAATATTTTTATAGTTTAAATCAATTATAGATGTAGACATTGTAACTACTAGGAATTGTTCAAATTTTGTAGATTGGTTACAGTGTAGCTCAGGCATTTTATATTTGAAAGAAAATACTTCTATTTTAAACCATTGATTGGTCCTTCCTTAGATCCATGGCAAAATTCAATACATAAGAGGTTTCAAGATTTTTACGCTTACACAAGTATGTCCTTTTCTCTTCAGGATTTCTTGTGGTATCCAGAGGTCAATGGTTCTATGAAGCAAAGTATCAAGGCTTGGATTGAAGTGAGTTGTATAGGTTATTTTTATGTTTATTATAATTATTATGATAATTTCAACAAATGAATGGTTTCTAGAATTTGTAGTCTTGAGAGTAATTTTAGTAAATATTATGTGTCAGGTTCCAAAGGGTACCAGAGCTGACATTATGATCATAAATGTGTTTTACAAACGATCTTTCTAATTAAGAAATCAATCAATGATAATGATTTGTGTTGGGATTAACTTAATTTTTATTATGTCATAGGGTTCTTCATCCAAGCCTCATATACTTGTAGTAGGAGCTGCTACGGTAAGTTATTTGGATATTAGTCATTGCAATAACCAAATAAAATTATGACAGTCTCTGATTTCAGCTGTTCCAAATTCCATATACAGTAAACTGATATTGTTTTTTTCTTTTTTTTCACTCTGTTATTTCAAGTTACCCAGAGAATTAGGTTATTGGCTGACCTATCATTATCAATAGTACACTAATCTTTCTTACATTGCATAAGTTGCCAACCTGAGCTTCTTTTTCTTGCTGCTACTGTTTCTACAGCTAATAGGGTATTGTTAATTCTTGACTGACAGCTGGCATCAGAATATTTTTTTTTTTACTATCCTTTTATAGACTGCTAATATATATATGCAAACTCATTTCAGTTCTCAGTTGATGGCTATATAGATAGTCCTCAATTTATGCCCACAATTGGAACTGGAAATCTGGTCATAAGTCATTGCACACTGTCAGTCCCATTTTTCCAACATTTTTTCCAGCAGTTGTTAAGTAAATCACTGCAGTCATTAAGTAAATCACGTGATCATTAAACATATGAATGCTTTTTTCTGTAAACTGAAAAAAAGTTTGGAATTCACAGACATGACCATAGGATGCTGCAACTGATCATAAAAGCAAGATTGTTGCCAGTCAACAAGGATAGGATAGGATAGTCAACAAAGTATAGTCACGTAACTACCAGAGAGCCCTGGAACCATGTAGCACAATATTTTATATGAGTAAAAATGCCTTTCAGGCCATATCAGCCTGCTGTAATTCTGAAAGTTCGTAAAATAATTGTAAGTCAAGCACTAACTGGAACTGGCAACTCCGTTGTTAAGCAATGTGGTCATAAAGTGAAAAATCAGGTGAGTGCACTGACTAATGACAATTTTGGTCGCAATCATTAAGTGAATCACAGTTATTAAATGCAATGGCATGTGACCACAATTTACAACTTCCTGCTCTCTTCACCATTTGCCAGTAGTGAAGATCACAAATGGTGTTCATATTACCATTGGTAATAAGGTACAATGCAATGGCTGCAACTTCAAGAATTGATCATATATCTCCTAGTTCAGTACTAGGGTAACTTGAATAGTTGCTAAAGGAGTGCTAATTAAATGAATATTATCTATTCTATTCTATTAAAGAATAAAATATAAGAAGAGTGGATTTGAATATTGTATCACAGTATTATAAATCTGATCAGAATTACCAGAATTAGTATTAATATTTTAAAAATGTCTTATTTTTAGAAATGTCTGAAAGCTGTTAGTTTCAGAGTTTGCAATATTCTATATAATATTCTATGTATGTATTTTATTATTTTGATTTATTTGTTATAAAATATATCAGTCTGTTGCTTATAAGATTTCTGAAATAGCAACAGTTTTAATTCATTTTCCTTTAATATCCTTTTCAGTGGTCTATAAAAATTCATAATGGCAGCAATGAAGCACTCACACAATACAGGATTAATATCACTTCAATTGCACCCCTTCTGGAAAAGCTGGCAAGGAGTAGTGATGTCTATTGGGTCTTGCAAGGTAAAATTTAGATCGTGTTGCACATTGGTGTATTGTTATTGTGACTTGGGACAAGCTAAATAATTAGTTGAATTATCCAAAATACTTGTAATTTTCTTTTAGCATCAGAATGCCAGATTTTTTTCTAGGAACGGCTGCTGAAGTTTGCTCCATATTGTGGATCACTACTGCTACATTATTAAATTTCTGCGAAATCACATTTTGTACTGGAAATAACTCTTAATATGATATCTGAGCAAATACTAAACAAATATTAACCTCCTTTGGAACAGATGATTTGATCTAAGTTGAATTAGAGATTAGAAAATTTCCCAAAATGCAGATTTAAATAATAGCCTACAATTTTCCTGATCACCTGAGAAACAAAATTATATGTCAGATAAAAAATAAGGTTTTTGTTAGACCTCTTTGCTATGTGGAATCCCAGAATAAATATCAGAATAAAGGTCTTCATTTAAAGAAAATTAAGAATGTCTTCCCAAAAGTGGACTGTTCAGTGGCAGAAATCAATTATATGTAGAAGTAAGACTTCATTTAGTTGGAAAAACATTAAGCCGAGGTTACATATACAGCCACCTTTCAAGTATGGTTTGTTTTGGGTAGTTGGATTAAGCAGCAAGCTTTATGTATTTTATAAATCCTATTGTGGCATTATATTATTCTAATTGGGGAAGGCGTCAGAATTATTCTTGAATGTATTCCTATATACTGGGAACAAAGATAATTTGAAGCATGGATAATAGTCTTTTTTTCCAGCAATTTTCTAATTATAGGGATGGAATTCAGTAAGATTTTTTTTGCTTTATGTGAAGAAATGTTTTAATATTAATTGGCACCAAACACTAATTATTTGAGCTGTGATTAAATGGCAGTTTGTTTCAATGAAATTTGGTGGCAATCAAATTTTCCCTTATTTGCTAAAAGGGTGTAAGCTAGTGATTTTTTAATCTCTTGGAACGAAATATTTATTTATTTGGTGCTTTGGTTTATAAAGTGATAACTCAGATATTCATTTCAATTCAGATCCAGTTTATGAAGATATGTTGAGTGAAAGCAGGAAAATGATCACTAATGAGAAAATAGATGCTTACAATGAAGCAGCGGTCAGTATTCTGAACAGCAGCTCAAAAAATTCAAAAGCTAAAGTAAAGGTTTTTAGTGCAACTAGACTAATAGCAGAAGAAACTATAATTCAGTCATCAGACGGCTTACATCTTCCTGAATCAAGCAGAGAAACAGTGAGTAATCTCTCTGAAACACAGCCATTGGAAATGATAATGACAAAAAATACTTTTAGACCTTATAATAATGACTAATTGAATGAACTTGATTACTATTTTAATAGGTATTGAAAAACTGTCTCAAAATCATTTTCAATTATATACAGTGGAAATCTTTTGCAAAGGCAACATTTAATTAATACCCTATACATTTCATGATATAATGTTATAGAAATTTGAATTAAATTCTTTAACATACTTAATTTAATGATTTTTCTTTCCCTGCATAAATCATTTCCAGTTAATTCTGATCATTGCTTATATTCTCTCGTATATAACAAGTAAATTGACCTGAAAAAACTGATTCAAATTCAGTTTTGTCATTAATTCATTTAATTAACGCTATAAAAATTGCAGGGTGTTAACTTTAAAAGCACACCTGTAATGTAAGAAAGAAATTACTCTGTATTTTATGGTTCTGTGGATTGTAAAAATCCAGAAAATTCCTATAATGTTTAAGACTTCTCAGCCTTTTATCTTGGTTAACCATGTGTTTCAGTTTTAAAAAGCATTGAGATATGCCAATTGTTCCATGATGTAATGTAATCAAAAGATTTTATCATGCATTTCCACTATCCAATTTGCGATTAGATGAAGAGTTAAGTATTTTGTTATGCCATATTGTATTGTTATTATTTTCACTGCTGAAAAATTTAACTTTTTCAAAATAAATTTTATGCAAATGTTATTATATTTGATTTAATAAAATGCATTTTAAAATTAAAGGTAAACAAAATCCACTAACAAAATTATGTTTTCAATTTTTGTTTTTCAATAGAGCGCAATGATTCTAATGAACAACCACTGCAACAAGATTGTGAAACCTATTGATGGCTCATGCTGCCAACCTCAGCCTCCTGTGACTTTGATACAAAAACTAGCTTTTTGCTTTTTGGCTTCATCTGTAATTGGATATTTGATTCTTGTTCTCATTCGTCATAACAATAACCAGAAAAATAAACTCTGCACTGATATGGAGAGTGGAGAAGAGAAAAAACCTGCCACTAATTCTCCAACAGTTTCTACTCTAGAGACACTTTTCCAGTCCTTGTGCAAACTTGGCTTAATTATGGGCTACTTCTACCTGTGTGATAGAGCAAACCTATTTATGAAAGAAAACAAGTTTTATACTCATTCATCTTTTTTTATACCAATAATTTATATCTTGGTGTTAGGAGTATTTTACACAGAAAATACTAAAGAGGTATTTTTTTTCTTTTGTGCTAAAATTAAGAACTTAGATTAAACAAAATGAACAGTAATGGCAAACAGTAGTGATCTTTGTATTGTTTCATTATTTCTGCTTTTAGATATTATAATCGTCAATAAAATAGGAAATAAAAATTGAGAGCTTAGTCCTATATGTTTTCTTCGAAGCCAGTCTCATTGTATTCAGGGACTTGAATCAGCATAATAAACTAAAGTGATTATGTTGTAAAACCGCTAAAAATAAAATTGCACTTTTTGAACAATTGTATAAATATACTTTGTTATTTAATACTATTTTTATTCTTTTTACCCAAAATTATTGACACTGTTGTTTCAGTGGACAACATTTAGTCAGCCTTAAGCAAGGTATTTCCTAAAATGCCTGTGACCATTCTTCCCCTAAAAGTACTTCATATAGTATTGTGTCAGAAATCACTTTCTGCTGTGTTTAGAAAGCTAACTTGCAAGAAGTATATGAAGTTTGTTAAGCTGAAAACGAAAAAGTTTGATGGCCTTGCAGCTTATTCATAGTGTTCTGTGCAGTCCTTTGTCTTGCAGTCCCTGTCAAATACTTTGGCATGCATACTTATGGTTAATTGCTTTTGTAATTATTAGCATGATAAATTCAGATGCATTTACTATATATGGTAGTAGTATGGTTTCTTTAATTGTTCTTTAAAGTAACTGCTTTTTCCTTTATTTTGCACAGACTAAAGTGTTAAATAGGGAGCAGACTGATGAATGGAAAGGATGGATGCAGCTTGTCATTTTGATCTACCATATCTCTGGAGCAAGCACAGTAAGTGGTTTTTTAAAATATAATTATTTTTCAGGAAAATAGACTTTTGGACTACAGTATTCAATTTAAAATAACCTTTTATACCAATAATTTATTGGTTTGTTTCATTGGGATGGTAAAAGATTGTTTTCAAACATATACCTTTGTCTCAGTTTTAATATTTTCTTGTAGTATGAAGGGAGGTAATGTGAATAAAAATATCAATTACTGAAAGTGACTGAATAATTTGAGAATAATTATATTTTGTATATTTAATGCTACCCTTAATATGCTTCCTTCATCTTATCTTTATGATTCTCAAATTGGAGACAACCACTTGTGGAAGTGAGATTTGACTTGTTTGTTTGTTTTGTTTTGTTTTGCCTTTATTTGTATGCCGCCCTTTTTCCTGAGGGGACTCAGGGCGGCTCACAATTCAAAAGAGGGAGGGGGAGAAGACAAACAATAGACAATACAGCATGTTAAAAAAAAAACACAACAATCGTACAATTCGAGTGGGGCTACAATCTTAACCCCAGGCCAGCCGGGACAGCCAGATCTTTAAAGCGGCGTGGAAGGACTGGAGGGTGGTGAGGGTCCGAATCTCCACGGGGAGTTCGTTCCAAAGGGACGGAGCAGCCACCGAGAAGGCTCTCCTCCGGGTAGTTGCCAGTTTGCACTGGCTAGAAGATGGGATTCGGAGGAGGCCTAATCGATGCGATCGAATCGGTCTAGTGGAGGTAATTGGCAGTAGGCGGTCTCTCAAATACCCAGGCCCACTACCATGAAGGGCTTTATAGGTGATAAGTAACACCTTGAAGCGCACCCGGAGATCAACAGGTAGCCAGTGCAGCTCGCGGAGGATAGGTGTTACGTGGGTGAACCGAGGTGCACCCATAATCGCTCACGCGGCAGCATTCTGGACTAGCTGGAGTCGCCGAATGCTCTTCAAGGGCAGCCCCATGTAGAGCACATTGCAATATTCCAGCCTAGAGGTCACAAGGGCACGAGTGACTGTTGTGAGGGCCTCCCAGTTCAGGTAGGGACGCAACTGGTGTACCAGGCGAACCTGGGCAAATGCCCCCCTGGTCACAGCTGACAAATGATGTTCGAAGGTCAGCTGTGGGTCCAGGAGGACTCCCAAGTTGCGAACCCTGTCTGAGGGGCGTATAATTTGACCCCCCAGCCTGAGAGATGGAGTACTTGGCCAATTCATGGAAGGGAAACACAGCAGCCACTCGGTCTTTTCTGGATTGAGCACAAGCTTGTTGACCCCCATCCAGTCTTTAACAGCATCCAGCCCCTGGCTCATCACATCCATCGCTTCGTTGAGTTGGCACGGGGCGGACAGATACAACTGAGTATCGTCCGCATATTGATGGTACTTTATCCCGTGCCGTCGAATGATCTCACCCAGCGGTTTCATGTAGATGTTGAAAAGAAGGGGGGACAGGACCGAACCCTGGGGCACCCCACACGTTAGGGGCCTAGGGGTCGATCTCTGCTCCCCAACTAACACCGACTGCGACCTGTCCGAGAGGTAAGAGGAGAACCACTGTAAAACAGCGCCTCCCACCCCCACCTCCTGCAGTCGTCGCAAAAGGATACCATGGTCGATGGTATCGAAAGCCGCCGAGAGGTCAAGGAGCACCAGGATGGAGGCATGGCCTCCATCCCTGGCTCTCCAGAGATCATCGGTCAACGCGACCAAAGCGGTTTCTGTGCTGCAGCCAGGTCTGAAGCCAGACTGGAACGGATCGAGATAACTGGCTTCCTCCAAGGACCGCTTGAGCTGAAAGGCCACCACCTTCTCAACAACCTTCCCCACAAAGGGGAGGTTGGAGACTAGACGATAGTTATTTAAAACAGCTGGATCCAAGGATGGTTTCTTGTATTTGAATATTTTATTCATTTTCATTTTCATTTTATACAATCACTTATATACTGTGCATTTGCAAAAAAAAAAAAAGCAGTAAACACAACTCATCTTCCACCATGGAAAACCAACATAGCACTTCCATCCTCCATACACCCTTTCTTCTCCCCCTCCAACTTTCATTTCTCCCTTCCAACATTCCCCTCTTCTACTTCCCTTCCCCCTCAAACATTCCTTTCTCCCCTTCCCTCCATCTCACCCTCCTTACATTCCCCTCTCTCTCCCTCTTTACTTCTCCCTCTTCTTTCCCTCTACTTCTCCCTTTGGTGTATTTCTCTATTCATTAATCTATTCAATTTATATCTTACACTAAAATTAAAAAAATGAAAAAAAGGGGGGGGAAATAAAAAGAAAAAAGAAAAAAGAAAGAAAAAAGAGCAACAGTATACGAGTGCATTCTTCTTATTCTATAAGTTGAAACTATATTTCCACCCTCCCCCCCATAAACCCCCCTCCCTAATCCCCTTCCGACTTCCCAGGTCCCATACCCGGCATAACTCTTTATCAAACACAGTCTGGAGTATATTAAAACCAAATAGATTAAAAATTAAAAAATAAAAGATAAAGGAAAAAAAAATAAGGAAAAAAACAAAAAAAAGGAAAACAGGAAAAAATCAATAAACTCTCTACATTAAGCTCAGCTTCCCATCATTATTAAAACTTAAACAGTGTACATCATTCCTAATTTCATTTCATTTATTACTTCCAGGATTTCAAACTATGTTGAAACCAAGTAGGTTAATCAAATGGAATTCTCTAACTAGGGGCCTTGTCTCTTTATCTAAATGTCCAAACTTTTAATTTGTCCCTTATAAAGCAACTTAAACACCTCAAATATTCCTCTCGGTTTCTGTTCCAATTCCTCTCATCCTGCCTCTACCCGTGTCCATATATGTATTTTATTATCATCCATACTCCTCTCATATTTGCTCCACCTTCCTTCAAACCCCCTGAGTATATCCTTCCAAACATTATATTCAAATAAAAATTTCTATAAAGATCAACTTGCTTTCTGGCTCAAAATAAACTCTAATTAAACCTTCACTACCCTCCCGTCTACGCCTCCCTTCCCAACTCAATTCGACCAAACCACAATCCAAAAGCATCACAATCTCCGCCTTCCTCATCCTAGAGAATAAAACATAAACAGTTTATATGAAAATTCAAAGTTGTCCATCAAATTATTTTTTTTTTAAGTCCCATACAATATAATTTCCGAGGAGATCAGCATCGTTTCTTTCAGCCTTAATGTCTCTTCACCGGTATACCACTACACCATTTTATACAAGACAGAGTCACAAAGTTATTCAAGTTAAAATTAAGCAAATGTTTTGGAAGCATAACTAAGTACTTATTCTCTGTTCCTCCGCCCCTCCGGAGGGGAAAAACAACACCTCCCGCCTTGTAGCTGTGTGATTGGTTGTCTCTCTTCTACTTCTCCTTGTCTTTGTACAAGTCCGGGTAATTCAAGAAGTCCCGCCTTTAAGATCTTATTGTAAAAGTCTCGAGCTTCGCAAGGTGAATTAAGGCGATGTTTTTGATCATCAAGTGTAACTGTAATACCAAATGGCACCTCCCATCTGTACTGTATCTGTTTATTTCTAAGTTCTTTAGTTAAAAAGACATAGTCTCTCCTGGCTCTTAACATCTGAGGTGGCATTTCTTTAAAGACAATCAGGTCCTGTCCATCAGTGCGCAGCCTATTATTGTAAAGCTCTTGTAGTATCGCGTTTCTGGATTCTTTTGTAGCAAAGTATATAACTACATCTCTCGGGAGCTGTTTCTGTTTTGCTGTCCACAAATTATGGCGGTAAATTTTTTGGATCTGCCAATCAAAGTTGAGTCCCGGACTTCCCACCAAACAATTGAGAGCCTCAGAAAAGGTCAGCTTCAAATTCTCCTGATCATTTTCACGCAATGCCCTAAGTCTTATTGCAAACGCAGTTTTTTTATAGTTTGTCATAACAAGTTGTCTCTCTGCCTTGTCAAATTCCTGTTGCAACTTTTCAATTTTAGATGTCAGATTAGAGTTGGCTTCTTCCAAAACTTCCAGTTTATCCTCCATTCCTGCAATATAATCTGTCATCACATTTATAACCCCGATGGTATCCTCCTTTGTTTGAGCAATCTTGGCATCAAGTTTGTCACATAATTCCGAAATAAATTGCATCATTTCCTCTTTAAATTCTCTGAGAGTTTCAAAAAGAAATTCTTTCGTTAACAAATCTCCAGTAGGGGGCGTAGAAGACAAAGACTGTGGCTTTATAGCGATTACTTGGGAAGCATTGTTAAAAAAACGTTTCAATTGCTTTGATTTGGGAGCCATGATAAGAAAAAAAAAGAGAACAAACAAAGCCTCTGCGCACCTTGATTTGAAATAAAATACTTTCAGTAAACTTTGGCAGTTAATAAAGAGAGATCTTCAGGAGAACAGGGTTGGTTAAATATATCATATATCGACTGCGAAGGCTGTAAATCGCCATTTTGAAAAACAATTAAACAAAGGAGTTTTTTGTAAAATTGAAGCTGGTATTTTAAATAGAAAAAAAAAGGTTCACCGGTATGGTCGCTGCTCAGATTTATCTTTAACAAGTTAATTACAAAATCTTGTACTGAGAGGGGGGGTAACTCGCCTTGAGCTGAAAAAAGACAGCTGAGAAGTTTTGGCCGGAGTAATGACTCAGCTTTCTGTTGAATCACTCTCTTTCATTCACAGCCAAAAAAAATAAAGACTGTGAACATCAAAGAGGACTCTAACTAGCTGGGGTCCCTCCCTGCTTTTTCCTTGCATGGAAAAAGAGATATCTAAGATTTTAAATAGATATACAAACCAAAACTCTGAGAGCAGCTTCGTTAAGCTACCGTCAGCGGCAAGCCCCTCCCCTGGAATCCCAAGGATGGTTTCTTCAGGAGGGGTCTCACCACCGCCGCCTTTAAAGCGGGGGGGAAAGATCCCCTCCCGAAGAGAGGCAGTAACAACCGCCTGGATCCAGCCTCGTGTCACCTCCCTGCTGTTTACAACCAGCCAGGAGGGGCACGGGTCCAGCACACATGTGGAGGCACCTACAGCTCTCATGGCCTTGTCCACATCCTCAGGGGTAACAGCTTGAAACTCAATCCAGCGATGGCTTACCAGATCATCCCCTAGTGCAGTGATGGCGAACCTATGACACTCGTGTCAGTGCTGACACGCGTAGCCATTTCGGGTGACACGCACATGCTCCCCAAACTTGTTTCAGCGGCAGCTCTCAGCCTGGGCGGCAGCGTCACGCAGGCTGTGGAAGGAGGAGGAGGAGGAGGAGGGAACCAACCAAAGAGAGGCTTTTACCGGGTCTGCGCCCCACAGCCAGGATCGTCCTTGCGCCTCAAGCCGCGTTTCTTCCTGCAAAGCCCTTCGGGCAACCCGAGAGTTCCGCTTGACGCCAGAAGGGCTTTGCAGGAAGAAACGCGGCTTGAGGCGCCAGGACGGTCCTGGCTGTGGGGCGCAGACTCGGTAAAAGCTCTCTTTGGTTCCCTCCTCCTCCCCCTCCTTCCACAGCCTGTGTGACGCTGCCGCCCAGGCTGAGAGCTGCCGCTGCCGCTGCTGCACAACTGAGGGAGGGAGAGGGAAAGCAGAGGTAGCCTCAAATTCCACCGTTGGGACAGGGGAAAGGGCTTGTCCCTCAAGAGTGGGGGGGGATAGAGGTGGGAAGAAGGGGCCCGGCCTGTCCCCAGCGCCCCCCACAGACGGATTACGGATCGAACGCTTCTCTCTCTGCAGCCTTTTTCTGCAAGTCCCAGCTACTCAGCGGGGCGTCATCATTTCCGGGGGGTTGCAGTTTTCCAGCTCAGATATCAGGATCCGCCGGGATTAAGTGGGAGAAAACGCCGCTGGCCGAGCAGAACAAACACATCCAAAGGTTAATCTTATTTTACGAAAACACAACTTCCAAAAGTCGATCGTGGCCTCCGTCAAGAAGCTCTTCCCCCACCCCCCACCCATTCTGGGGTCTTGGTGTCCCTCGGCTAAGATCCACCCCGGAAAGCAGAACGGGGGCAGCCCTCCTGTAATTCTGGCTGGGTTAAAGAGCAGGGATGGAGGAGCCATATCACACCTTCATTCAAAGGGTGGGGAGGGGGAGGCCCGATAAAGTCCCTCCCTTGGGGTGTCTGAAGTCCCAGCTGAAGCAGCCGAAGGAAAAAGGATAAGCATCCGTCGCTGCCCAATGGCGCTTGGGGTAACCCCGCTGGGCAGAGCCAGTCGAGGCTCATCCTGCAAATGAGGGTTTCCTTTGGGGAGGGCCAGGTGGTTTCAAGCACCCCAAACAGCCAATCTCTCTCTCTCCGTCCCCCTTCCTTTGCTCCTGGGGCTGCAGAACTTTCCATGGGCTCAACAGTAATTGAGTAAAATTCTAAGCCACTGCAGTAGCTGCTTTTTGGTTTTATTTTTTTTAATATTTATCAGTCTCTCTTAGTTGAAGAGTTGAAGTCCACAAGGCTTAAAGCTGTCAGGTTTGAAGACCCCTGGGGTTTTTTTCCTAAAAGGTTAGGGGTGCAAGGTTCTTGTAACTTGACAGCTTTAAGACTTGCACGCTTCAATGCCAGAGTTTCTGAGCCAACATTTTGGTTGCTAAGCAGGACCGTTGGTAAGTGATACTGATAATAATATCAAGGGCAACATACGAAATCGACTGATGAACAAAGAAGTTACTAAGCAGCTATGTTAAATAATTTGTTTTTGGTTTATTAAATACAATTATATTGCAATTATATATTTTTGTAGTTTAAACTATAAATTGCGCAAAATTATGTTTTTGTCGAAGTGACACACAACGCGAGTTATGCTCGATTTTTTGCCGATTTTTGACACACCACGGCAAAAAGGTTGCCCATCACTGCCCTAGTGCCTCGGCTGGTACTGCAGAATTGGAGTCTAGGTCCGCCCGGAGCCAAGCAACCTTGTCTGCGAGAAATTGGACGTAGTCCTCAGCCCTGCCCTGCAGCGGATCGCCGTATCCCTCCTATTTAGGAGGGAACAGGTTATCCTAAACAGGGCGGCTGGGCACGACTCAGCAGACGCAACCAGAGAGGCAATGTGTGTTTTCTTAGCCGTCCTAATTGCCCGAACGTAATCTCTGGTGTAGGTTGTCAAAAAATGCTCGGCTCGATTCAGATTTGCTGGACCTCCATAGGTACTTTCTATTGGGGAGATTTGAAAACAGTGATAATTATAAGATAATATTAGCAAACAATGCTAATTGATGCAAATGAAATGTAATATTATTTATCACCTCACTGGTGTGTCATCTATTTAGGAGAGCTGTTTTAATTATGGCTTTTTGTGTATGGTTTTAAGGAGAGTAACTATTTTGTTCTTCTGATGGAGTTATTGGAACAATGTCCAGTCTTTATATCTAAACTGTTTTGTTATTTATTTATTTATTTGTTTGTTTGTTTGTTTATCTATCTATTTATTATAAATGCTTCTATGTTGCTTCCATTATTTGACTTTAGTTCCTACATGCATACATATAAAAAGATCTGTCTCTTTCATCATGAAGTCAATGAATGGTTAGTTGGGGATGTATTGAAAAGACAAAATAAATATGGAATGGAGCTTTAACATCTAGTAATATAGAGGTTTACTGAGACAAAATTAAAATCAAATGGTTTTCATATATCATTATTTTTAAATTGGAATTTAATCAGTGAGAATTACTTGATTTTTTTTAATGCATCTATGTTTTTGTTCATAGTTCCTGCCAGTGTACATGCACATCCGTGTTTTGGTTGCTGCATATCTATTCCAAACAGGCTATGGACATTTCTCATACTTTTGGATTAAAGGAGATTTTGGCATTTATAGAGTGTGTCAGGTAAGAAACTTTTATATACATACCTCCATCTCATAATGCCTAGACTTTTGTATTCATTTGAGGAAACTTTACACACTTGTGCCTTTTAGAAAAGGACTTTCCTTCAATTCCATTTTGAGATAAAAATTATGAAATTTGTTCTAAGCCTAATAAAATTTTAAGCAACTATTTTATAAACCTGGTAACTGCAGACTGTATCTATTTCAGAAAGAGAATTGCCTCCTTCCCAGGCATTATAAAGCTTAGAAAAAAAGGCTCTAGTTTCTAACCTAAAGTTCAGATAAACATATTGGTTCGAAGTTTTAAGTTGCCTGCTAGAATTCTTGAATCATTATTTTCAACCAAATTAAATTGTTATGAAATGTCTGGCATTAAATAATAAAAACAACAATAAAAGAAGCAACACTACATATGCATCTGAACCAAAAACAGATGGAAAAGAAAAAAAAAATTAAAGAAAGATTGTGGATCTTGTGGCTTATCAAGATGAAACAAGAAGATGGCAAAATTGGCAGAACTACACAGTAATATCAAAGAACGGAGTTCTCTAGAGCCATTCTTTGTTTGGGAACTGGCTCCAAAGCTACTGGGGACCATGAACCATGTTTAAGATTGATACATGCCAGAAGTGGGGGGGCAGGGGTAGGCTTTCCAACTTTTTTTTTCTTTCTTGCTCGCCAACTAGAAAACTACAACATGACAGGTTTGTAGAGAAAGCTGGCAGTAGACTAGATGAGATAGGCAAGATGTGGACCGTTGTGATGTGTGGATTTTCTTTTTTCAATCTTAAGGATAGTGATAGAGAGGATAAAGATTGAGAACTAAGCAGACCGGAGGTGGTTGCTGGTTCTGCCTGGATCGGTTGAAAAGGTAGTGGCAGTGGGAGGCTCCGCCCACTCACCCGGAAACTTCTGCGCATGCACAGAAGCGCACACATACAGGAGCACACCCAAACCATAGTAAAAAAATTAGCAACCCACCTCTGAAGCAGACCAATATTAGTGATTGCCTCTCCCTCCCAACAAGAAGATCCATGGAGCAGTTTTTTCCACATCAATGGCCAGAGGGAAAAAATATTGGACCAAAAGTGTTACTCATCTTGTAATGGCTTGCCCACTATATCCCATCATACTTTCAATCCCGTAAAAGCTATTTTAGCTCTTACGAGATTGGCAAGTCTTAACTACTTTTATTTAAAAGCAAACCATATTGCATTATAGAAAATTTCATAATGGATCTTTATTTTAGCATCCAGTTTATCTCTAAATTCATTGGACAGATATTTTTTTATCTTGCCAATATCTTATGAGTACAATGTGTATGTTCTTGACTGCAAAATGGTTAAGTTGGAGAACTTGTAAATTGCTTTGTGGGCAAAGTACTAAGCTACAAATTATCTCTTATTAAAATTACAATGTAGACATTTCATCCATTAAAACAGAAGTGAAATTTCCAGATGATACACCTTTAATAGCAACATCTTGTATCGTTTTTCTTTACCATGCACAATGTATCAGGCCCTGTAATTGTAGATAACAAAACTAATATGATAAATGTGTTTCTAAATCTCTAATCATTAGCTGGAACTGCTGAACTGGAATTCTGCAAATCTGCTTTAGACTGGCTCTATTGCAGCAAAAGGGAGATATTTTGCCTAGATCTGAAAATCTGTAGTTTGAATCTATATTCCAAAATGAATGCAGATTCCTGTGGCTAAACAAGAAAGTGTTATATGTGAATTTTAAGAGTTTTTTAAACTGAATTTTAACTCAACTTTTTTAGAGCCTGAGTTACAAAATTGTTACTCATCTAAATTGTAATAGAAATAATCTAAACTACAAATGTGCCTAAAATAGTCTGACATTTCTGGTGAAATTACAATCAGATTAAGATTATATTAAAATGTACCGATAAATTTATTTAATATTTCATTGCCATATACTTAGGTATTTTTCTCAATATTAACAGGTTTTGTTTCGACTGAACTTCCTGGTTGTGGTGCTATGCGTTGTAATGGATCGATCTTACCAATTCTATTACTTCGTTCCACTAGTCACTTTCTGGTTTTTAATCATATATATTACATTAGCTTTGTGGCCTCAAATTATCCTGAAGAAAGCCAATGGTAAATATTTCATTTTACACCAAAAGAACTGTTAATATAGCTAACAATCACCATTTAATACTCAATTATTTTTCTCCCAGCATTTGAATATCTTAAAAATTCTCTATTCATTTCCCCATCTTTGCTAAATAGGAATTTACTAAAAGTTATATATATGTGGCTCTTTTTATGCACAAAACAATTATTTTCAGGTGGTCTTGGCCCAAACCAAAATTATATGGAGTGAAACAAGTTTCTTATCTTAAATATAGTTACCATAGAAAGAAGTAGTTCAAGACTGTAGAAAATTCTAGTTGAAAGGTTTCATTGGGGATGGTATGATCAGATGTTGTTGATGGTTGTGATGATTGCTGAAGGGAGTGTCTGGAAGGAAATCCTGGGAAGATTGGAAATGGGAGTGGGCGTGGGTGGGCTCTAACATATAGATGATGCACTACAGAAAGAAAAAGGATGATGCACTACAAAAAGGACTATAGTGCTCTCTTGCAGCTCAATATATAGTTGTCCAAGTCTTACCAAAAAAAGCTATTCAATGTATTAACCTAATCACAGGATTTACACAATGTGTTTACTGTATTAAAAATAATATGAAAATTTTCTCTAAAAATGAATAATAATTTCTCTTCATTGTTGCTTTTCTACAGGTAGTTTCTTCTGGCATTCTGGCTTGCTGTTAAAATTAGGATTCCTGTTTGTCTGCATTTATTTTTTAGCATACTCTGAGGTTTGTATTGAACTTTAAGTGTGGTAGAATACAAATTCAATATAGAATTAACACTTAAGGGAAAGCATTTACAATGTTGGAACAGGCAAGGTAACAATCTATTATGTTCGAAAAGAACCAGGTATTTTTGTTGAAAACAATTAACATGCTTTTACCTATATGGTAATGCATTAACCATTTTATGACAAATTGGGTTTTGAAATGCATGACAATCCAAAAATGAGGCATCTGTTTTTATAATGCACATTAGCCTGTGCTTTTTAATTATGGCGAGAGGGTGTTAGATATTTAGTTTTAAGAGTTTTTATTTTTTTATTTTTCTACATCTACTATTAATAAATGTGGTAGGATATTAGGAACAAAAATGTTCTAAACAGAAATCAAAGGAAAGATTATTTGGATGTTTTATTAAGTATACGTGTGAGTGCCCACACATACAAGCAAACAAACAAAAGAGCACATTTTGAAACAACTACAAGAATTGCCAAACCACCACAAACAAAAGCATACTGTGGAGCTTATGGACTTGTGAACAGTACTGAAATTTTTCAGTATTTCTGGATAAATATGACCCAAAATGATTGTTTTTATATATCCTAAATAAATAAGTATAATTTTTGACCCATTTCTTTAATTGGGTTCTCTTTATCTAGTTTTAGGAATTGTCTGGAAAATATATCATAATTATGCAAAAAATATTTTTGGAAACAGTGACAAATATTTAAAATTGTATATAGATAACTGTGTATCAATAATTTAACTTAATATCCCCTTAATTTAACTTAATAATTTAACTTAATATCCCCAAAATTCGTAAAAGTTTTTGTAATAAAAATTTACACTTCTGAAGACACAGCTGAAGAATGAGTTGTATATATTTTTCATGTTTGAAACACATACTTATATGTTATGTTATATGTTAAGAGCCGAGGTGGCGCAGTGGTTAAATGCAGCACTGCAGGCTACTGCTAGATCAGCAGTTCAACGGTTCAAATCTCACCGGCTCAGGGTTGACTCAGCCTTCCATCCTTCCGAGGTGGGTAAAATGAGGACCCGGATTGTTGGGGGCAATATGCTGACTCTCTGTAAACCGCTTAGAGAGGGCTGAAAGCCCTATGAAGCGGTATATAAGTCTACTGCTATTGCTATTGCTATGTTATGTTGTTACATAATACAATAATTTACTTTGGCATGCAGACATTGCTATTTCCCAAATGTTACACTATTTGGAGATATGTACAATATGAATTTTACGTACATATATGGATGTCCATGGAGTCATATTACAAGTAGTCCTCTTACAACAGTTCATTTAGTGATCATTCAAAGTTATAACAATACTGAAAAAATGACATGACCTTTTTTCACACTCATGACTGTTGCAACAACCCAATGGTTGCATGACCTAAATTCAAATACTTTAAAACTGACTCATATTTATGACAGTTGCAGTGGCCCAGGATAATATGATCACCCTTTACCCACCTTCTGACAAGCAAGTCAGTGGGGAAAGCCAAATTCACTCAATAACTGTGTTATTCCCTTAACAACTGCAGTGATTCATTTAACAACTATAGCAAGAAACAAAATTAACTTAACAAATGTCTCAGTAACAGAAATTTTGGGCTCAATTGATGTAATAAGTCAAGGACTGCCTGTACATATAAATCTATACACAGATGGGTATCTATGGAGAGCAGGGAATATAATGATGAAAATTGTGTGATGCATCACTGCAGGTGTATGCTTGCAGTGGTTTGTAGCTGTTGCTGGCTATATATTATATTTCCGTATTTTTTAGCATTCCATTTTATAATTAGCCTTTTAATTAATCATCCTGAATATGTACAGTAAACATGCTGTTCAGTAGGCAAAGATCTGGAAACTATTAAGGAAGTGGGAAATTCAGCCTTATACTTATGCATACTGCATGATTAATCTTAAAATACTATTTCCTTTTCAAAGAATTATTGTACTAATAGTTTTAGCTATGTATTTATATTAAGACTTGGGAAGTGAATGGGTTAATATATTTGGCCATTATATTGAAATATGAAATTATTTCATTTTAAAAGTATTTAGGAATAAAAGGTGTTGAGGAATAAAACTGTTGTTTTTTTTCTACAGGTATAAGGTATTGATTAGATATAATGCTTCATGAATGTAATCCCATTTTGCTAAAAAAATGTTAACGTACATTAGATGGAATCTGATATGAAATAACATTTTTCCTATCATTAAATACTAAGATTAATTATATTTTCTGGATGTTTGCCTTTCATATGTAGCGGATATAAAACGTCTACACACTCCGGTTAAAATGCCAGGTTTATGGGATGTAAAAAAAATAATTAAGTGAAGCATATTGATGGCAGTGCTTTTCTTCAGCTGGAACTGACTTTAGTCAAGGTGGATGGAATTATACCCAGTTCCAAATATCAATCAATTTTGCACAAAAGCTTTAGGTCTCTGCTAAAATGCTGAAGATGAAGAAGAATTTCATCTTTCAATATGAGCCCTCATGTTAAATCTAATTTTTTAATTGAATCTTTTATTTTCTTCTAAATATATTTCTACTCACGGAAATTGAGTATTTGTGTCAGATGACCTAGTACTGTAACATAGCCGTTGTGTACAACATATATGTTTGTTTCTTACAGGATCTATTTGAAAAGGTTTTTTCTATATGGCCATTGTCCACATTTTTTGAACTAAATGGGAGCGTCTATGAATGGTGGTTTAGATGGAAATTAGATCGATATGTATGTATTTTTAATTTTTTCATATATATTTTTATGTGATCTTATAATAGCTATATTCTCATGTTTAAATTATAATTTCAGTTTCAAAGCAAAATAAAATTTTTAAAAGGGAATATACATTTAATGTTACTCCAACTATAATCTTAAATTAATGTTTGTTAAATGTTGAGATAAAGCAATATTCTTTTCTCTTACAGGTTGTTTTCCATGGAATGTTGTTTGCTTTCATTTATCTAACTTTTCAGAAACGGCATGTCCTCTCAGAAGGAAAGGGAGAACCACTTTTTCCTACCAAAGTTTCAAATATTTTCTTATTTATTTCAGTAGTGTTTTTTCTGGTACGTTTCTAAACTACGATGCCTAAATACTGTTTTTATTAAATTGGAGGCTTAAGTGACATGTCACCAAGACTATCTGCTAATAGACACTTATGGAAAGGGACAATTAGTGTTTTAAATTTGAATTATTTCAAGGATATTTATCTTAGGCTGAATGCAATATCTGTTTTCATAAATAATTGAAAAAATAATTGCTTTATTTGGCTCTTATTTTATTTTAAATTTATAGACATATTCCATCTGGGCAAGTAGTTGTAAGAATAAAACTGAATGCAATGAAATGCATCCTTCTGTTTCAGTTGTGCAGGTAATTATATTCTTTGCCATATCTATGATTAAATTGACACATATAGCTAATAAAGCACAAAGTATTATATTTTATAAAGAAAATTTGAACTCGTATTCACAAAGAAGAGAGCAAAGCCAAATTAATTGACTCAATAATTAAGCATTTTGTTGATTAATGGAGCAGGGGACCCTAACCTTCGGGCTGCGGACTGTACTAGTCTACGATCCATTGGGAACCAAGCCATGCAAATGGCTGCCAAGCACACACAATTTTATTTGTGCATGCATGGGAGCTAGATTGCGTGCATGAAACCCGCACCTTTCCCATTGCTGCTTTGGACCCGGAAAGCTTGGGGACTGCCACAGTGGCATATATAGCTATAATACATGTTTATAGCAGGCATTTCTGGTTAATTTTTCTTTCACTAGACATAAATTATGGATTCTATAACTGAAATACTTCTAATCAGAGATGTGCAAAATGAGACAGTGTTTTCTCATGAAATTTTACAGTTATTCCCAAGAGCATGTCAGTATGGGCATTTTTGACATTCTTCATTATTATTTTGTTCTGCAAAATAATAATCTGGAATACCATCTGTGATGAATGTACTTTTAGAAAAGCACAAATCATATCCATAATGCCAGTATTGATGTATTCCTAAATGAAATATTTTGGGAGCAAATGAAAAAAAGTGCACATCCCTGCTTTCAGTCTCCCAACAACTGTACAGAAAAATATTTTAGATTTAAGATTTTTTTTTCTCTTTTAAATTAATCCTGGTAGACATTGGAATAGGATTCTTCAGAATATCTAGTAAATCTTTGTTCCAGATTTCTTTTTTGTATCATATGAAAGCCTCAAGAAGCTAAAGCATGCACTCTAGCATGATAATCATACATATGTGTTCTGACCCCTCCTTCGTCCAGTAACGAAAGCCGAGACACGCTTAATGAGAATGTCCTTTAATAACAAGACCAGACTCTCGGTGGCTGAACAAAAACTGGCAGTAATCCAGCCTGCCAAATTTGTTTCTCTTTAGTCAAAGCGTTGACTTCTGCAAGAAGGGCGTGGCACAAGCAGTCTTTTTTATAGTCTGGAGAGGAGCCTAATGACTATCAGCTGAGCGTAATTATCTCCTGTAATTACGTAGTTGTTCTTGACAAGTAGCTCTTCGATTGCGTGCATCCCAGAACAACTCACTGTTGGTTTCTGGATCCCTCTCCCTTGTCTCCTCCCCACTGATCCAAGGGTCAGGCGCCACCTGGTGGCCAACCAGTCTCTCGGTGCCCTGCTCGGAGTCAGAACCCTGTCCAGGGTCCTCCACATCCTCCAGGGCCGACTCATAGGGCACCTCGCTGTCGGAGTCTGGTAGCAGCTCCAACGGCTCCTGCTGGGCCACAACACATATGCATATAGACACTTGCAGTCCTTTAAATCTTAGCAATATATGTGACTCTTGGAGCAGAAATTGTTCACTGTGTGTTGAACTCAGGTTGGCTTGAACTTAGCTCAGCAATTTGTTGTTACTAAATTTAGGACTAATAGGTCCTCATTTTTGAGGAAAGTATTTGTAAAGATATTCAGGTGTAGGTTGTAATTTTTGTATCTGATAAAATTTAGCAGTTTGCTTATTCCTTGGTAATTTTCATGTTAACAGAATTTGAATTTCTTATAATCTTCAGTTGGTTGTGTAACCTACATGCATAGAATAAACTGGCTATATATTTTACATGGTATTTTGTTTTTGTCTTTCAGATTTTAGCTTTCATCCTAATTAGGAATATACCTGGCTATGCTCGTTCAGTATACAGTTCATTTTTTGCATGGTTTGGCAGAATTTCTCTTGAGGCAAGTAGCATCACATAGTTCTAATTTTAAAACTGAAACATCTAAATTGGGTGTAATAAGAATTCATTAATAAAGCATCACATAGAAAGCATGTGGATTGTGTTCTATATTGACTTTAAAATATTCCTTCTTGATTGCAATTTTTAATGGGATACAAAATGAAGTAAAGTTAAATAGAATTAAATGAAAATGCATGTTTTACTTGGCTATTACCATATTTTTACCTGGGGTCTCATCCCATTGTTTTGACCCGATATTTTTTCTAAAGATGAAGTACAATCATCAGGCCTTGTAACCCACATGGACAATTATGCAAATATGGACAGTTTTGAAAGGAGTGTCATGTAGCAGTTTAACATAAATACCACTAGGATACTCACGTTAAAAATCTACCCTTAGGCATCCAAGCCTCCCGAGTGACTTGACAGATGTTTCATTCTGTTATTGCAACAAACGTCACCATATGGCTTACGTGGTGAAAATCGCAGAAGAGAATGTTATTGGATTGCATTGACAGAACTAATATATATCAAAAGCAATACCACTTAGACTTATTTACCGCTTCACAGTGCTTTACAACCCTCTCTAAGTGGTTTAAAGTCCACCTATTGCCCCCAACAGTCTGAATCCTCATTTACCAACCTCGGAAGGATGGAAGGCTGAGTCAACCTTGTACCTGTCAGGAACAAACTACTGGCAATCAGCAGAGTTAGCCTCTAATACTGCACTCTTAAGTACTATGCCACCACGCAGTGGTGAAACTATGATTCCCCCCCCCCCATTTGTACAAAGCAATTTAGATTTGATATTCACTGTGAATAAAGAAAGCAATTTATATTCCAGATTGAATAAAAGTCACCAACCCTTACTAGAGGGAGTTTGCTTCTTCATCAGTTAGTAGCTTAGTAATGATGCTTTGCTGCTATAGAGATAATCTGTTTCACTAAGCTTACAGTATGTAGTAGCAGCCCATGTGTTCAAATGTCCAGTATCCCATAATTCTAATTCTTATTATATTTTCTTTCCAGCTCTTCATCTGTCAGTATCACATTTGGCTGGCAGCAGATACAAAAGGAATCTTGGTCCTTATTCCAGGAACCCCCATGCTCAATATTATTGTCAGCACTTTTATATTTGTCTGTGTGGCTCATGAAATTTCCCAGATCACAAATGATCTTGCACAGATTGTTGTTCCAAAAGATAATGTAATGCTGCTGAAAAGATTAATATGGGCATGTGTGTTTTTCTCCGGATTTCTCTTTTTATCATCTTTTCAAAAACAGTGAAGGTGTTAACTTCCACAAAATCCTTCAGTCATTGCTTCTGCTTCATTTTATATCTCCTGAATAAATGAAAATCAGCTGGAATTACATACTCCCCCAACTCTGTTTCTGTTCCTGTGGAGCACAAGAAAAAGAAACATAGGAAGTACACTAAACATGTATATGTTGTCTAAGGATAACATCCATTCAGAAAAATAGGAATGCATTATATATAACACTATGGGGAGAAAAAAAATGATTTTTCTGCTGGAGGATTATTCTGTTTACAAATCTTTCTAAAATTAATGTACAATCGAGCAAAATGAGCTCAGCTAAAGGCATTTAAGACTTTTTCTGGAAGCATTTCTTAAAATGATTAATAATTATTTACATTCACTGTATGGAAAAACAAAACTGCTTATGCTGCAACAAATTACATAACTCACCTCTTGATGGCATTTTGAATTCCTGGAATCACATAGAGAAATCATTGAAGAACAAAATACTGCATAGCATCTGGGAACAAAATGTCTAGTGATTTATTTTAAATTTCTAAGTATATGTATTACTTCTGGGGAATTGTCAAGAACTGAGGGATAAAAATACACTGAAATATAATCTTAATGTTTACAAACTGCATTTCAGTTCAGTAGATCTTCAGCAAATTCTCTGTGTATAATGATTGACATTCATTTTGAATATTTTGAGCAGTCTTATTTTTCTTCCACTGTTTATTTTTAATCAGTATTTTCAAGTCTTTAGTTTCAAATGTTAATTGAAAATGTAATATTTCCTGAGATTTTCCTTTCTGGTATACTGCTGAGTTACATTTTACTTCAGTTTTTCTTTTTTTCATGAAAAGAATTTCATTGGAACCAGATAACTTTATCTGACACACTTCTTCAAAGAAGTTGGGCATTTAGCTGTGATTGTTCTATCATTTCTGTAAGAATTACTTTTTGGCTTGGGAGAATTATTCAGAATTTGCATGGACTGCATGAGAAGTAAGGACAAAAAAAATTACCTCCTCAAATATAGGAATTTCAAAGCTATTTTACCAATCACTGTTTTAAAAGGGCTATGAAGCTGTTGTAATTTCTTTTTGAAATTAATCATGCACAATCCCATGCAAAACAGGTAGTTCGGGAATAGTATTATAAAGTTTTAAAATACAAAATGCTTCATTGTGGTTTACATATGCCCTTTAAATTCCATTAATATTTAGCTATATTCTCAGTAATATTTCTGTCCCTCTTCCTAAGCATGCTGTGCATAGGTTTAATGCCGTATATAATAATTGAATTTGAAGTAAATAGTATGACTTAATCTGAAAAAATTAAGTGGAATATGCCAATTCTGATATTTTAATTCTGGCAATTTGGAGTGTATTCTGGGCAATTTGTAGTCAAAATAAGATTATAAGTATTATCCAGTATACTAACATATGTGTGGAATATGTAGCTTCTAAGATGCATATTCACATTAAAATTTCATTCAGAATTTTTAAAACCTATCCCTCATTGGCTTTTTATCAGTATCAGCTTTAGCACTAAGTTTGAAAACTGGAGGTTTGTGGTGAAATGGTGTGTTTAATCTACTTTTTTTTTTTTTTTTACATTTTGGGGCATTGAAAACTAAAGAGCATTTTGAAGTGCTTCAGGAGTTTTTTGGCAAAGACATGTCTGCCTTTAAAAAAATAACACCTTAGGAGGTATGTTAATAGTATGTTCATTGGGGACTTATCTTTGATATCAGTTGCAACATGTCCCTAATATGTCTGCATGTTGCATCCAGTTTTAGCACTTGAAGAATGAATAGACAGTATTGTTTACTATGCATATGTGCAATTATAGGGCTTTTTATTTATTAGTGTGTTTTGATGTATGGAATTAGGAACTCATAATTCCCATTGTAATAGATTATACTAAACAATGGGAAAGGAGAAGAGGAAATCCCACTGAATAATAGGAATAATAATAGGTTCCAAAATGTTAAATGTTTGTTACATTAGCTTCTTGTATAAGTCCTGTGTTTATCTGACCATTTATTTCAACAGGTGTGAAAAGTTCTGTTTTACCATTAATGATTTGCATTTTTTTTCTTCAGTTTTGTTTAACATGGATGTAATAGCTGGCAAGTCAGGAATTGAATGTACAAATGAGATCCAGTGAGAATTTTTGTTCATTTGGGAGTGTTTTGTTATGTTACAATTTGAGTACTATAGATATTTTATTTATCTGTTGTACAGATTTGGTTAAAGATTATTTTTTAAGTTTGAAATATTGCACTTGTTTGCTATATATTTTTTAAAGAATATATTTCAAATTTATGTGAAAAATATGAAGTAATTTAAGGTTTAAATAAATGTGGTGTAAGTGCTTATTTTTGTACTAAAGGAGCATCAGTTAAGTAAAGGAGTGTTATGTGTATGTGTGTCTTTTATTTTTTTTAAAAAGTAAGTTTTTTAAAAATCCCTGGCTTATCCTCTGACATAAAATACATGAAAATACTACAATATTACTTATACAATTCTTATATAAAATATTGCAAATATATTGTTAAAATTAATCCTTTCATAAAAGGCTCCAGTAAAAAAATAGGACCTAATGTTTTGCTGTATATAATTTAAAATTACTGTTTATCAGATTTCCAGAAAAGGAAAATGACCTTGAATTACAATTCCTTCATGAAAAACACAATAAGGAGCTTCATTTTGATACAATGTTTCAATTGGGTTATGCTACACAAAAAAATGAAATTGTTTGAATATTATGTTGGAACAGCTCGAAGTATCTTGAATGTTTCATGTCTAGAAAACAACTTTCTTTGCTCCTCATAACTATAGGAGTAACAATGGTATTGTGCATATTATGCAAACACAAATTGCACAAAACTTTGTTGCTTAAATTTGGTTGAAAAATTAAATGGCTGTTAAAAAGTTTTATATAAATATTAAACTACATCCCCATAGCAACCTGTAAAAATAGCTCTACTTTCACTCACTGAGATCTGCTTTAGAAACTAAACTCTTATTTAACGAAGAATAAAGGATCTTTTCACATTCTTCAGCAAATCCTCAGGTGACTTTCCCAGATCATAGGACAGAAAATGAATAGTTGTTTTAGCATCACAAATTTTATGTCGTCTCCATTGGTCAGTTTTGTGTGGTTTTTTTAACAATAAACTAATCCTTAGTAAAATTCGTCACAGGATAAGATGGCTAAAGTGGCTACCAGTTGAGGTCAATTGCCTGCTTAAAGAAAAAGGAATCTTCAAGCTTTCTGGGATGCCAAGCGCTTGAAAATCTGGCTCTGCTAGTTTGCCCAGGAGATTCCAATGGGGGGACCATCACACAGGTGGTGATTGATAGATTAAAAACAGATCTCCCCTCCCCTAATCCTACTCCCCTCCCCCATCTTTTAGTTATAATTGATAATTTATACTTTTATAGTGCTTAATTTGTTTTATTATATTCATGTTTTCATATTTTTTTAACATTGTAAGGTCCCCAGAATCATGCCATGGGAGATGTATGGCATTTAATAAATTAATTAAATAATAGCATATATCTCAGTTGTGGGTATTCATTTCTTGATTCATCTTTCTTAAATCAGCAGTAGTATATTTTCCTTCATTTTATTATTTGCGTCTCCTATTTGCCAATTTTCAAAATCACTTTTTTATAACTGCATTCTCAAGGGATGAAGGAGTTCTCACTCACCATTCACCTGTAATTTTTGGAATAACTGATCTATTCCAGAAACCTTTCTCAGCAGATCAAATTTGTATAGCAATTAGATGCCCATTGTTAGAAATCAACAATTGAATATGAAAAAATATCTCTAAAATTTGATGAAGAAACTGCATGACAGTAAGGCAAGTTCCTTGAATGCATTATGCAAAAAGATTTCTTCCTAAGATGTCACGAGGTTTAAAGATGGGACCTCGTTGTGTGTGGATATGTGCTTAAGTGTTCAAGGGCAGCACCATCAGTATCTCATTGGACAAAAGCAACTCATTCAATATTTAGAATCTCCAATTTATTTAGAATATGCAACAGAAGAATATGTAATATATTTTCATTTGGGGAGAGGTCATTAGGAATTAGAAATATTTAGCAAATTGCAATTTAAAAAAACCATTAAATTAGATGTAGCTGGAGTAATGAAAAATAATGCTAAGATATCCATTTTCATTCTAAAAATACAGTATGGAATAATAGCACAGGAAATCAAGATTAGTGCTAAGAATGGAATATATTCTTAATTAACATCTAGTATTGCTGGTTTTCTGATTTAACAATTTCCATATACAAAGCATGGCAGAAAAAGAATTATACTTAGTTCAAAATTTCCTGCAAAAAGACTCCATTAAATTAAAATGAAACATGCTTTAACTTCACTTTTTAGTTTTCTAACAAAACCTTAACATGAATACTGGACATTTTACATAGTACAAAAGAATACTTTTAACAATGTCTAGTTGAAATAATGAATAGCTGAGTGCCTTATAAATGTTTTAATTAACTAATATAAAAATTAGTATTTTACAAATTTGTTGAAAATATCCAAAGTATAAAAAGATACAGTACATATAACAATATGGAAATGATATTTGACATCAGAATATTCTCTAGGCATGCATTAGAAACATTCATGTGTCAATGGAGCAAATAAGGAAATGAAATCTTGTATTGGTGTTTGATTTAATTACAAATTAATCGCTTCTGTAAATTTTCTTTCTTCAGGGATACCATTTACCTGAAAACGACAATTGATAAGGGTATTAGATTCAAAAGTTAATGTAGTTTTAAATTATAGGATAATCATGATGAATCTGTATCAGATTTAAGAAGCAACTGATATATTGAACTTGTTCTGCATAAAGCTAAAAAAGTGAATATCTGGAATGCATAAAAATAAAGACAATAAAGATAAAATAAACAAGGATGGAATTTGTAACTTCAAGTGTTCCTGAACTATGATTCCCAGCAGCCCATATTACTGGTTATGCTGTCTGTAATTGCTGGATTAGCAACGCAAGAGCTTAGATTCTTTTATCACTGTTTTTCACTGGGTAGAAAAAAAAGTGATACTAATGTAATACTTGCCTCCAATCTTTGAAATGTTGTCATGCGAAATTCTCCTTTAGTCCCCGAAAGCAGTAATAAAAATAAATAAATTGAATACACATCTCTTACAAATGAATTCCTGTCATAATTTTCCAGAGAGGTGGCCTTCAAAGTTTTTGCAGCAAAAACTAGAGAGTTGTGGTACCTTGAAGACTGATGAACACTTTACAGTAGCATAGATTTTTTAGTTTAACATCAATTTATCAGTTATGTGAAGTTTCTAACACTTGACGGTTACCAAGCACATTGGCTGCATGAAATGGATTATACTGTATCAAAACTTAGCATAAATTACTTTTTAAAATGCTGCTCAATTATCTTCCTAGGTGAATCTTCTATCTAGTTTTTGCCATTTATGAAGCATGTGCAAAATGTTTCACATAAACCTTTACTTGAGGAGCATAGCTGGATTTAGGTAGCTTTCCCAGATCAAAATTGGGCTGTTTTCCTTCATGTATAAGATAAATGAAGTTCTTTTGTTCCAGAGGAAGAGCCAATAGAAATTCCATAACAGTAGTTCACAAGATATGGGAAGGGAGAAAAGGGAAGGCATTCAGAAGATCAAGGGAATGAGCAAACTGATGGAATATATGCCATATTGGGACATTCTGTGCAGCTGAAAGGAGAGGGAGGGGGTTAGTGGGATGGGGATTGATGAGACATTGGCAGCAGCTCAGGCAAGAAATGACATATGGAATATGACAGCTGGGCCACGCAGAGACAAAAGACGAAGTGATTTGCACAAATATTAGGAAATCCATCTGGATTTTGTTTTGTCCAAATCCTTGAAAAATCAAGTATTTCAGGTTTTGGATTTGCCAAGCCATACCTGACCTGAAATGGTTCAGATGAACCTCCAGGTTCAAAAAAAAAATTCCTTGTGGCCTGCATAGCCCAAAGCTTAATTTATTGCCTGCCTCCAATATCTATGTTAACATAACTGCATTTAAATGAATTTTGATCATTAACAGTAATGCAAATCTCCCCATCTCTTCTCATTCTGCTCTGAATGATGGTCCAAGAACTAATCTAATACTAGATTAAAGAAAAAGAAAAGATTGCAATAAGTCTGTTCAGTAATAGGGATCTGCAAAATCTCCTTCATATGTATTCATGCAATGTGTAGCCCGTTTTGGATTCTCTGTTGATGAACTGAAACATATACTTCTGTTGCAAACAGATTACAGAGTAGGACTGGTTGAATCTAGATGCGGGTCCAAAATGTTATAGTCTACCACAAGTGTTCTGTTCTAGCTATATAGTTAGATATTATGTTCTCTTTCTTTTGGGTGTTAAACTGTTATATTTTGAAAACTTGAGTTTGGACCATCAGAGAGGAGGAATAGTTTTGTCTCTATTTGTCCTGATTTAAGTTGGATGGTCATGTGATCTGGCTGGAGCTTTGGAGAAAAGCAGGCATTATAGAGTGCATGGTATGGCAAGGGGTCATTCTGGATTTAATCATTCTTAACAGATAGTGACTAAAGAATGAACTACAAAAGAAGAAATTGTTACAAGGGATCTTGACTAGACTAGACTAGGGTTTTTCTTCAAAGAGGTGATATTCTGGCTACTAGCAGACCAGACAGCCCAGGCTGAATAAAAAGCGGATTGTTTTTTTCTATCATACTTTGCTTTGGCTGCCCAGAATATATGCTGCTGCTGTTTCTTGCACAGGTTCTTGAATGTAAATTGGAGTTGGTGAATTAATGTCCTATGGTTTTCAAATGATAAGCTGATATAATGTTGAAATCACATTAAAGGTGTGTGTTCATGCATATGTACTATGTTCACAGACAAGACATGAAAAGACAAAAAGTGGAGCACTGATTGCTTTGGTTAACCTGCTATTTAGGTATGTGCATTCTTAGTTTCTCTTGGGGTTGAGATTCTAGAGGCTTTATATATGTAAGTGCTTTCATCTTCAAATATATTTTGGAGCCTCCACAATCAACAGAATGATATTCACAGCTAAACTCAACAAGACATCAGCAATGTATTGAGCTATTGCTATTACTGTTATTGCTGCTGTGAACTCAATAACTGACATGGCTCTTAGAATTGGGTATTCTACAGATCAGTAGAGAACAGTTGTTCTGAATCCCATTATTTTCTAGAAATAGAGGATCCATAACCATTTTTGTGTTTCATTTAACCAAACTAGGAAGAAACAACTTTTTGTTTCAGATTTTGTTTAATCTGAACATTAGTTAGTCTGAAATGAAGTCAGAACTTCTGGAACACAGTATTTTGTATGACCCCATACTATTTCCATTTTGTGTAAATTTCATTTCTTTATAACCCGGCTCATTTATTTTTATTTTAAAAACATAAAAATCACCTTCTGTTTGCTGCTGAGGAATCTGAGTCTGATGAGGCAGGTTCCTATAAATAATAATTTTAAAAACTTTTAATATGCTATTATGTTTGTAAACAATAGATGCCATTGTTCTTTCTTGTTATGTAATTTAGAATCCATAAAAATAAGAATGCAAAAAGACTGCATTTGTTTTCACTGTGATTACAGTAGCAGTTTTCCTCTATATGCATATATACATGGCAGAAAATAAATGATGTTATGTGTAAAAGGATATCAAAGACATATTTCAGAAAATAACCTACCCACATAACCTAATCTAATTAATCCTCCAAACAGAAAAGTTTATATTGTACAATTGTTTGCTAATTGGGATAAATAAAAATGACATTTTAAATTATTTTGGCTATCATACCTACTTTTATGAAGCAAAAATAAAGTTCTTTCAAAAGTGGGGAAATCTAATGCTTTTGTGATCATTCTGCTGTCCTTTGCATTTCTTTTGGTCTATTATTTGCATATCATTTTTCTCTTTATCAATATGTTATCAATATTTGATAGCTGCATACACACACACACACACACACACACACACACACACATATATATATATATATATGCTATGTCTTAGGAAATACAATACTATCTAATCCTTTAAAGGTAAATCTTCTCCAATTTTTTTAGTGTTTATGATGCCAGAATAGCTCTTTATTGATTTTCTACAAACATAAATTATAAAATACTATCACCATCTCTCATTAAAATCAGAAGTACTCACCCCCTAGCTATTCAAGATAAGAGTCATTCTACTTGAAGGCAATAATTAACTCTAATTTTTAAAAAAATATCTATAGCTATCTGTTGAAGAAGACTTCTGAAAATCCCACAGGCAGTCAAGAAAACACACAAATGGATCAACAAACAATTCACCCGAATTTTTCATTCAAGGCACAAATGACCAGGCTCAATTGATTCAACTTCAGATACATTATGTGAAGATCTAGCATTCTGCAGAAGGATCTAATACTGCAATGGTGAAAGAAAAGATAATCTGATTCTTAGGAATCTACACCAACATAATGACACATAATAAATAAATCATCTAGTTAATTTATAATTTTAAAAAAGTTTCGTTTCTGGACTTATTCATATTGCTTAAAAATCGCTAGATGGAATTTAGTATCATAAAATGGGTACATATTTATATTTAATACTGCCTCTATTGCCTTTCAATAAACCTAACCTTTAAAGCTATAAATGCCAAAAATGACCTCCTAGAGCTGGTTCTATGAAGCACACAATGGGCAGTTCTGGATATATCATTCAAGGTCCTGAAATATCTGAAACCTTTGGAGCAACTTATGCTTAATATGCTACATATAAAATTTTAATGAGCCGAATTAAAGCTTCTCTTCCTAGAATATATTTTCACTAAATAATAATTCATTTTCCAGCTTGTGCTCATTTTGATCATTGTTCCCCATTACTGACATGCATGGTTGTTGTGCAGCAGTGGTGGTGCCACCTCAAAGTCAAAAAATAAATCACACTTGTTTTAAGACATTAATTAGTCAGACATCATATACCAAAGATATGCTATCTGATAGTATATTTTAGTGATGGCAAATATGATTTATCTGAATATGATATTATCAAAATATAAGATACTATAGGGCAATATTAGGAAAACTGGAAGAGGGCATATGTAATCCATTTCTCATCCCTGGAAGTATCTCTGAGAGACATTCAGTTCTTCAGCTATAAATGATGTCTTAAAGTAGGAACTCATGAGCCTCTTGCCCGTTAGGTCACAGAGGGCCCAACACCTGAAGTCATCTGTTCTATGGTCCTAAAAAGTAACATAATTTAGTCCATTACACAGAGAAAGATTGCTTGTTTCTCTTTGGGAAGAAACATTCTCCATTTGCTTCAGCATAGGGAGAGCAATAACTATCCCAGAAATGATAACAAGAGAATGGCCTATGTCCCTGTACAGAGAAGGATACAAAGCACTTTCATAAAAGAATGAAATTAGATAACTAAATGTTTGAGGTCCTTTTAACTGAGTAACAATGTCAATTGTAACTGTAATAATTTTTTTCAGAAACAAACAAATAAATTACAAGAATGTGTTCTGCATGGATAGCTGAAATTGTTCTACGTGGCTTTCCCATCTTCTGTGCATTCTACAAGAGCTGGAAATAAAATTCAGAATCTCAGACAACATTCTGAGAATGTAATCTCAACAACTCTAGGACCACAACTAGGCTGAAGACTTTGTCTTATAAAGTAATATTACCATAGTTTTGTAGTTAAAAAGCTTAGCAGATGTCTATCAAAATTCAATTAAAACACCTCTCTTCAAGCAATCTATATTGATACTTACTGTTGTGTTTGCATCAGCGGCATGCTAGTATTGTCATAATTGTCTGGGTGAACAGGTGGTACAATCTCACCAGTGACTGGGTGAAAAACAGGAAGTGTCGAGAGTGGCCATGCTATCTCCCTGTTTTTTGCCATCTCCCGGAGTTCTTTTGTGGATTTCTGAATGGCACTGTGATGGACCAGCTGAATACTAGATAAAAAGGAAACATTTTTTTTAAAACAGGCCTTATCATAATGAAAATAATGCAAAAAAATAATCTCAAACAAATTATTGTCAAATAAATTCAAAAGATATGATCTATATAAAAAATTATTGAATGTTATTTTGGGGGGGAAATGTTACACACAGGCGTGCGTGCACACACACACACACACACACACACAGGGCACAATTGTCTCATGATTTCATTTCCTTACGAAAACAAAGAAAAAGATCATAGGCAGGTAAAAATTCAGTGGAAACTTCCAACTTCCTGTCGGCTTCTTGACTGAGCTTTCTTGCAGGAATTTATCAGTTGACATTGGAAATCTGGTTTCCTTTTTTCTCTCCCCATCTTTCTCCCTATTCCTTTGCTTCCTTTTTCCCTCTTTTTCTTCTCTCCATCTACCTTTTCTTCTCTGCAAGCAGGTAGGGGGCTGCTGCCACATGGTGAAGGGACCAAGGAGTGTGGGGGTGGGGAGGAAGCATATGCAAACAAAGAGGGACTGGTTGAGGATGCACCATTTCTTCATTGACTTTCTTCTACAAGCTTGCCACAAGTAAAGTGTCTGATAGGGAAGGTGGCAAGGAGTGTTGACAATCCCACCAGTTCCTTCTGGGGCCCCATGGACTTATGGGAAACTGCCAGCGAATAGTGAAAATGACTCTCCCATGATAGCAGCTGACAATGGGCTGTGGTAGCCCTGAATAGCAGCAGTGCAGCAGCATCGATACAGCAACAAAATTCCTGAGTTTTATTACTTTGGGAGTAATAGGTCCCTGCATTCTGTTAGTTAGCTCAAAACCTTGTAGGCAAAGTTTTGCCCAATGATGCAGTGTTTTAGGAAAGGTTGCAAACTATCAAACAGACACTATTGTTTTAATAGTACAGAGATATAACCCTACTGAGAAAGACAGTTCTCATTTAGCAATTGTCTTTCAGTCATTAAGTGAAACAACCTAAGTCATTAAGTGAAACAACCTAAGTGAAACTATGCTTATGATCTTACTTCAGGTTTCCTTTGTTTTATAGACCTGTGAAGGTTGCAAATGCAAGGATTGGTTGTAGAGTTACTTTTTCATCACTGTGATAACTGCAAACAGTTAAAAGGATAGTCACTAAATAAGGACTACCTTATACCAAAATAATATTCAGTAAATTTTTTATATGCTTCAAACAAGATAGAGTAGGTAAGTAGGTAGGTAGGTAGGTAGGTAGGTAGAAGGAGAGAGAGAGACAGAGATGAAAGAAAGAAAGAAATAGGGGGAGGGAGGGAAGGAAGGAAAGAGGAAAAAGGAAAAGGAAAAGAAAAGAATGGAAGGAAGGAAAGAGAAAGAAAGAAAGAAAGAAAGAAAGAAAGAAAGAAAGAAAGAAAGAAAGAAAGAAAGAGAAAGAAAGGCTATATAAAACCTGCAAAATTTCATCCAGTCCATTCAATCTTATTCCCAGTTCCTCAATAGGAATTAAAAGATGATCTGAAGTTTACTGCATTTGGGATACCTTTTTCCCATACAACAAAGAGTGGATCATAATTAGATAACAATATATAGTGATTATTTCTTTAGATCATTATGGTTAATATTTCCCTCTTTCAAAACCAGCTGAAATTTGTTTCAGGGAAGAAATTTCCACCAATACCAAAGGCAGCCTTTCTGAGAGTCAAAACACTGGAAAATTAATAAAATGAAGAGCTGCCATAAACATACACAGCTGATATTTAGAACCTATTAAAATTCAGTCCCACAATTGACGTTCTTTCTAGTTTGACTTTACTTCTAATTACAGTACTGTGCAAAAGTTGTAGGCAAGCGTGAAAAAATGCTGTAAACAAAGAATCTTCCAGAAATATAAATAATGATTGTTTATTTTTGTCAATTTTCAAAATGCAAAGTGAGCAAACAAAAAAAAATATCTAAATCAAATCAATATTTGGTGTTACTACCTTTTGCCGTCAAACCAGCATCAATTCTCATAGGTACACTTGCACAAAGTCAGGGACTTTGCAGGATTATAGTCTGGTGTATGATCAACCAATTATATCCAAACAGGTGCTAATGATCATCAGTGTCACACGTAGGTTGAAACCCAGTCATGAACCGAAACAGAAACCGCTGTGTAGGAGACTTAAAACTGGGTGAGGAACAGCCAAACTCTGCTATCAAGGTGAGGTTGTGAAAGACAGTTTCATGTCATGGCAAGATTGAGCACAGCAACAAGACACAAGGTAGTTATACTGCATCAACAAGGTCTCTGCCAGACAAAGATTTCAAAGCAGACTGGGGTTTCAAGATGTGCTGTTCAAGCTCTTTTGAAGAAGCACAAAGAAACGGGAAATGTTGAGAATTGTAGACCCAGTGGTTGGCCAAGGAAACTCAGTGCAGCAGATGAAATACACATCAAGCTTATTACCCTTCAAAATCAGAAGATGTCCAGCAGTGCCATCAGCTCAGAACTGGCAGAAAACAGTGGGATCCAAGTACATCCATCTACTGTCCGGAGAAGTCTGGCCAGAAGTGGTCTTCATGGAAGAGTTGCAGCCAAAAAGCCATACCTCCGACCTGGGAACAAGGCCAATTGACTAAAGTATGCACGAAAAACATAGGTACTGGGGTGCAGAAAAATGGCAGCAGGTGCTCTGGACTGATGGGTCAAAATTTGAACTATTTGGCTGTAGCAGAAGGCAGTTTGTTTGTCAAAGGGCTGGAGAGCGGTACAATAATGAGTGTCTGCAGGCAACAGTGAAGCATGGTGGAGGTTCCTTGAACGTTTGGGGCTACATTTCTGCAAATGGAGTTGGAGATTTGGTCAGGATTAATGGTGTTCTCAATGCTGAGAAATACAGGCAGATACTTATCCATCAGGGAGGCATATGATTGGTCCCAAATTTATTCTGCAGCAGGACAACGACCCCAAGCATACAGCCAAAGTCATTAAGAACTATGTTCAGTGTAAAGAAGAAGTAGTCCTGGAAGTGATGGCATGGCCCCCACAGAGCCCTTATCTCAACATCATTGAGTGTGTCTGGGATTACATGAAGAGACAGAAGGATGTGAGAAAGCCTACATCCACAGAAGATCTGTGGTTAGTTCTCCAAGATGTTTGGAACAACCTACCAGCCGAGTTCCTTCAAAAACTGGGTGCAAGTGTACCTAGAAGAATTGCTGCTGTTTTGAAGTCAAAGGATAGTCACACCAATATTGATTTGTTTTAGATTTTTCTTTTGTTCGCTCACTTTGCATTTTGAAAATTGACACAAATAAACAATCATTATTTATATTTCTGAAAGCATTCTTTATTTATAGAATTTTTTCACACCTGCCTACAACTTTTGCACAGTACTATATATGAAAAACTTTATAGATTCAATATAATTTACATGTCTGTTTAGCCTATTTGTGCTATAGAACTACCATTATAAAACTGTAGCCCTTCATACATTATTGAATTAAAGTTTCCATCATCCACAGCCAGCATTGGTAACACTAGATATATTTAGCAACACTGAAAAGGTAACAAATCCTCTTGTTTTGGATGGATGAGCAATCCATATCCTTTTAGATGTTGTTGTAATACAGCTCCCAGCTTGGACCATCTTGCTTGAGGTCCAGGAATTCATAATTTGGCAACACTATGAAGATCAGAATTTCCCTCTCCTGTTCTTAAGTATCAGAAATCTATTCCACTGAAGGAACTCTGTATAATCAAGCTCATATATTACTGCTTTCAGTTTTATAATTATTTGGCTCCTTATTCAGAAAACAAACGTTCTGAACTTAAGATACTCCTTTCACAAATCAGAATTTTAATCTTTTAATTATCCTATGAATATTTATCAAAAGGAAGTACTTTACAGATAGGATAGAATTATAGTCCCAAAAGTCTCAGTTAACAAGAGGATGCTCAGTAGGAATTTTGGAATTATAGTTCAGCAGATCTGCAAGACATCAGATTGTTGAAGAACTACCTTTAGATATGGATTTAATCCTTTCAAAATCCAGAAGTACAAATTTTGGTTTTAATCTATTTTATTATTAATGTTAGCCCTTTTTATTTTGCCCTATTCAACTCCTTATAAGTATTTTTTTTCCAAAGCAGCTAACTTGGCAATGAAGGACAAGATAATGAGGATGAAATGGTATACATGTATATGAAGCATGAGAAGCTCCTAGGAAATGCTTAAATTAAAAGATGGGAGAAAATAACAGGAAAGAAGAAGACACTTACTCTGGTGTTTGCATGTTTCTCTTTTCCCTAAAAATAAAACAAAAGTTATGAATTAAATAATAGCATTGATATTTGGAACATTAAATCTAAGTGCTGATGGAAATAGGGAATGATATGGAAATGCTGGCTTTTATTACAACAGGATTGTGATCCAAAAAAGCCATAAGAAAAGAGCCAGAAATTGGCTCCAAAGGGCTGTCCCAGCAGCCAAGCTATCCTCAAACAGAAGGTTCTTTTCAGCTGTGGGACCAGAAGTAACTGCCCTTCACAGAACACTTTAGCTAGGTTTGCATCTGTGAGCTTCTGCCTTCATACAAAAAGCTTGAACCATAACCTGGTCCATGTCCTTTAGGAGCATTTACCACAACTTTATGAGAAGGCATGAGTGAAGGCATAGAAAGAAATGAAAAAGAAGAATAACACAGATATAAACACGTGAATATGCAGGACAGATGATGGACTCAAAGGTCCCCAGAACATGGGCATGTAAAATGGAAGAGGACTATGCTTGTTTTCTTATGACTGTAATAAAAAATGGATTTGATATGTTGCTTGCTGCTTTTTCAGTAATGCTTTCTTTGGGTTTTATTGTCCTAAAATTCAGTTCACAATGTCAAGAATGTTTATTTTAATTATTAGAAAGACCTTTTTCCTACTTTTAATTCTAAATGAGACAAGTTAACTTTCTTTTTTTAAAAAAAAGAAGAATTCCTTGGTTTGTAATTTCTTAACGAATTAAGATTGCTAGCTTGAAATATAATGGTAGAAATTTCATTTTAGCCCACGTTTTAGAAAATATGAAGCACTGTTTTCATGAACTGAATTAAGTTGAACCTAAAAATCTTTTTGCGTGTGTAGAAATGTACAAGAATGCACAGTCACATATTAATGCTTCAAAGTACTCACACTCCTTCCCGCCGGCAGCACATAATATAAGCAAGTATTAGAAAAAGCACCAGGGCAACCGCAGAGGGAACTGCCAAAGTAATGAGGAAGTCTGAATAATAATCTCTGCTTTTCAGGTTCTCAGAAGGTGGCTTATATTCGCCACCATCTGGTAATATGCCTTCGCCACGGATCACTTCTTGATAAGTAGAAATGTGCTGTGTTTTATCAACCTGATACCAAAAGTACAAAAAGCATTTTAGACTTCTTTAGAAAAACATGCAAGCAATAACTTAACAAATATATACATTTGCTTATTACAAAATCTTAATTTCTCAACTTTAATAATGTTGATGCCACAATAAGACACTGTAATCTACCCAATTACTTTAATATACAGCATAAGGTCCAATAAAAATATTGTAAGAAATCAGTTTACTGAACCAGTTTTCTTATAAATACTTTTCATGAGGCTCAAAGATCATTTGTACAAGAAAATGAAATACTCTATAGAACTCATAGTTTGACCCAACAGTATAAAAAATAATTTTACTGGAGACAAAACTACAAATATGTTTGGAAGTGTTGCATGAAACATATACACGCAAGGCAGTTGTGGGTTCCGGATCCCATTGCAGCACAACATGCACATGCGTACTTACTGCCCGTGACGCTCCAGCTGCTCAGTGGAGCATCGCACAGGTGCTGTACACTCTGTATGCATAAGCCCCGACCGGCTGAAATACAGGTAAGGACGGCAGGCAGGCCTCCGGAATACCATACCGGAACGGTATCTGGTGCTTCCAGCAGGCATCGGTACACCCATAGCAAGGCGTACCGGTAGTATTCCACCACTGACACAAGGTATCAGAGCAGAGTTTTTTTCTGTTCTCTTTTCCTTGTGGCTCATATAGTAGAAGTGAACAAGATTTGGTTTCAATGTATTTAAAGTTATTCTATTTCTTACATTTATATCCTGGTTTTTTTAAAAATTTGGAAGCACTAGGCAACAAATAAAAAGCTCACTCCTCTTATTTTTCTACATGTCAACCCTATGAATTGAGGGGCTGACAAAGAATGACTGGCCCCGAGATGGACTTGCGTCTAGTGTCTCTAATGCCAACCCATCACCTTCATCTCTGCACCATGCTGATTACTCTGTTTAGATTTCTGGATTGCATAGCCTTATTAACCCTTATATTTAAGTTATAGTGTAGTTTGTTTTTAACTTAATGTACAAGTAAGGATATCATGACTTGTTGAATACATTATGATTTATAAATAATCTTAACATTATGTGTGATCACTCCCTATGTGTGTAATTTAAAAACATGCTAGTCAATTGTTAGAAACTCTACTGCAACAACAAAACTATCCCGGCTTACAAATACAATGGCTTTTGCTAAACATTGCCCACACTGCATGAAACAATTGCTCTTGATTGAGGGATAGAATCAAGCATTAGTACCATTTTATAATGCCTTGGGAAGACTATACTTGGACTATTGCATCAATTTTGGTCATCACAATATAAGATGCTGCTGAAACTCTAGAAAGAGGGCAAAGAGCAAGAAAGATGATTAGGGGACTGGAGGCTAATATATGAAGTATTGTTGCAGGAATTGGGTATGTCTAATTTAATGAAAAGAAGGACTAGGGGTGACATAATAGCAGCCTTCCAATATCAAAGGGGCTGCCACAAAAAAGAAGGCAATCTATTCTCCAAAGTGCCTGAAAGCAGTATAAGAAACAATTTTACAGAAACTGACCAAGGCCATCCTAGAAATAAAGAGTACCTGACAAGTATTCAGTGGAACTTGCCTTCTATCCAGGGGTGGGCATGCCCTATATGCGCACTTGATGCACGCTGTATGCACAGTACAGTAAAAATTGTTCTGCACATGTGCAGAAGCAAAAAACAAGATGACGGTACCTGGAGAAACAGTTGGGGGCATGGCAGGCCTAGATCGCTGCCGCTTCCAGCGACCCAAGCCACCAAACCACTACCAGTTCGGCTGAACCAGTCAGAACCGGTAGGAACCCACTACTGCAGCTTTTTAAGAACACGTTGGACAACTGCTTGTCTGAAATAGGGACTCCTGCTAGACAAGCGGGTTAGATTAGAAAACCTTCCAACTTTTATTCTGTTATTCTGATTCGGTTCCTCTACCTACAAATGGGTGCAAAGGAAGAATTCCTAGGCTTCCGTTCCCTATTATCTATTATCCTTAAGGATGCAAACACACTTTCTAAAAAGCTGAGCTTAGCCTTGCAAAATAAGGAGATTGTAAAAAAAGCTCTTGTAGACTCTCAGCACGATTTTATTGCGGTCCCATGTAGCTGATGAAAGAAAATGCTCCAGTAGCAACAGCAATAGCATTTAGACTTATATAGAGAGCTTTCCAGCCCTCTGTAAGTGGTTTACAGAGTCAGCAAATTGCCCCAACAATCTGGATCCTCATTTTACTGACCTTGGAAGGATGAAGGGCTAAGTCAACCTTGACTCAATAATGCTGACAAAAGCACACATCTTCTCGAGAAATATGTACAGTAGCATGTGTCAGGCCTGTAGTTATGTTCCTTTTAGGATCTTTGGCCTGCCACACTTTCTATTATTTCACTCTGCTGTTTCATTAGTGTAGTAGTTGGGAGGGAGGAATAGAAAAGAGTAGAATTGTGGAATATGTTGTTGTCATTCTTTTCTAGAAGACCAAGGTCATCTTTTGTCTCCGCACCTCTACACCCGACCGGAAGCAGCTGGGTGGAGATGCCAGCATGGCCGAAGAAGATTGGACCATGAGATGGATTTATGGGTGTGGGGATAAGATCATGAATTTTCATGAATCCCAGGAAGTGTTCAGAATTGGGATTCCACAGATCTGTTTTATTAAATTGGAATTTTAAGGATAGCTCTGCCTCGGACTCAGATTTAAGAGCCGAGGTGGCACAGTGGTTAAAATGCAGCACTGCAGTTCAGCAGTTTGGCTGTTCAAATCCCACCAGGCTCAAGGTTGACTCAGCCTTCCATCCTTCCGAGGTGGGTAAAATGAGGACCCAGATTGTTGTTGGGGGCAATATGCTGACTCTGTAAACCGCTTAGAGAGGGCTGAAAGCCCTATGAAGCGGTATATAAGCCTAACTATTAATTCTGCATATTTGGAACGCTGACAGCATGTTTGTCAATTTATCTGCTCAAATTGAATGTTTACCTCTCAAGGGTGGCTTTGCAGGGGTTTAGATATTATAATTTCTATAGATTCAAATAATTGGTTTACAAGCCATTAAAATCGCATGTGATGGCAGCACTGCTACAATTTAAAAAGTGTTAATTCCTTTTGATCAATGTGTATATTACCCAATCACAGATAAATATGAACAGGATATACAGGTAGTCCTCAACTAAGAATCATTCATTAGCGACCAAAATTACAATGGTGGTGAAAAAAGTGACTTATGGCTGGTCCTCACACTTATGACTGTTACAGCATCCCCATGGACCATATGATCAAAATTTGGGCACTTGGCAACTAGAATGTATTTACGAGAATTGCAGGGTCACAAGGTAATTTGATTATAATTTGTAACCTTTCCAGACAGTTTCTGACAAGCAAGTCAGTGAGCGAAGCCAGATTTACTTAATGACTACCTGATTTACTGGAAAAACTGCAGTGATTTGTTTATCATGGCAAAAAAGATCATAAAATTGTGCACAACTTATTTAACAACTATCTTGTTTAGCAAAAAAAAATTCTGTTCCCATTTAAAGACTATCTATAATAAAGCCTTAGATTAGACCAGATTAGACCAGATTCAAACTTTATCCAAAATTCTTGAACATAGCTGATTTTGGCTGATCTCCAAAACCTTATCAGTATTGAATCTGTTCAGTACTTGCAAAAAAGGCAACAAGGAAACTTACAAGGCTTTAAACAAATTAGGAAGAAGAAAAACTTCAGAAAGCAATGGGAAGCCTCTTCCATATTTTTGCTAAGAAAACCGAATGGCAATTAAGTTATTGGAATCAGCCTCAATTTGTGGATGTCTATATATATATATATAACTTTTAAAATATGTTGTACCAACAGTGTATCTTGTCTCTTCTTTGACCAATAGAAAAATACATTACAAATCCTGCTAAAAGTGCTACTAACGGTAATTTTCTGATTATAAAAAAGCAAAGGCTATTCTTTAAATAATAACTTATTTGTAAATAAGTGTAAGGACATAAAGAGCTGGTTTATGCCAACTCACACCGTTAGTCTAATTACTGTATTATCTATTCCATTCATCTCTATTTATGTTTTGATGATAACTGTCAGAATCCCTGTATAATAAGCTAAAAGAGGCTGGGTGATCCTGACAACAATATTGTATCTGTACTGGAGATGCTAGGAAGGAATTTTGAAAATTACTCTACATTCATGTGTCTATTTACAATTATTTTTCTCTGATTGCTTTCAAGGACTGTGCATCAAAGCCATTTATTATCCAAATTTAAAATCTGTTTCAGTTCTATTAGGGAAACTGGTTAAAGGCAAAGATGCAAATAATGAAACAGTATGCTAAACAATAGCCAGTTTGGTGTAGTGGTTAAGGCAGGTGTGTCTTGAGTATGACACCCCTGCCTTAACCACACCACCATACTGGCTATCATTTAGCATATTTTTTCATACTCAAGACCCACGAGCTGGATCCAGCCTGCGGTGCTTAGATCTGGCCCACCAGACTACCTTGGAAACAGCAAGGGACCAGCCCACAGTGCCTCTGCCAGAGAAAACAGAGCTTGAGGGGCGGGGGGGGACATGGCCAGCCCTCCCGAGCTCCATTTTCATTGGCAGAGAGTTGAAGGAAACTGTCACAGCCTAAAACGGAACTCAGGATCCCGCTTTTGCGGCAGAGCGCTTGGGCCTCCACAGGCGACCCCAACACAAGTGACATCAACTTAGCCACACCTATCTTCGCCCTGCCTCCCCCAATGTCAAACCAACCCCGATACGACCCTCAATAAAACTGAGTTTGACACCCCTGGGTTAAGGCATCAGGCTAAAAATCAGTGAATTCTAGTTCCTGCCTGGGATACAAGGCCACCTGGGTGACCTTTTTCTCAGCCTTGAAAGGAGGCAATGGAAATACTTATGAAAAATCTTTCCAAGCAGGGACTTGTTCAGGCAGTCTCTAAGAATCAGATATGACTGAAAAGAACATAAAAATGCCCAATACCCACAGAATTAACAAGAACAAATCACAGTTTAGTTTTCTTCAGTAAGTTAGATTTTCATCAGTCACAAAATGGCATCCTGGGGACAAGCACTACACATTTTCCAAGCAGGGACATTGCAGAGCATTAAGACTTTCTTGTATTTTTTTCTTTTGAAGATGCTTCGCTTCTCATTCAAGATGTGTCTTCACCTCTGAAAAGATAGTGGGGAATGGAAGGATTTATATTCCTTGCAGACAGATCATTTGCATCCTTTTAGAGGGTCCTTGAAGCACTTGGAGGTCTATCTGTCTCCTCAGGGTCACCTGAGTAGTACTCCTGGTTCCTGTAGTCTGCAATTTTTTCCCCTCTGGAAATCCATTCCAACTCCCACACCATTCAAGGGTGTTCATCCCAAATTGTATAACTAAAAGACTGTAGAGAGACAACCATGACTGGATGGCTGAGAATCTCTACAGACATTAAGACTGCAAGTGACAGAAATTATGCCCATCCCATGAAATTAACTACATAATAGTTTAAACCTTGAACAGCTATGTTCATTCAATAACCTCCATTCAATAACTCACCAAAGAAATTTTACACCAATCTATGTGAAACTGAGTACGGAACTTTTTATCACAAGTTATTATAGGTTCCATTTCTTGACTGCACCTCAGCTGATTTTGTGGGTTTTCTACTTCTCGTAAGCAGGAGGAGAATGTAACATCTGCACCAACCATAACATAGACACTGCAAAAAGAAGTGGAAACAGTTTTAGGATGGTCATTGACAATTTTTTTAATTAATCATTTGTTTTATTTCCTTTCTGTGAATGAAAACGGGTTCCAATTTTAGCAATTTACTACTGTTGTTTAATTCAAGTTATTTATACAAGATTAATAATAGGAGCATAAGAATGTAGTTTTATTAAATCCAAGCACATAAAATATGTAAACTAAATAATAACATGCTTTGCAAAATACTCTCTGGCAGCAAATATAGATTTTTCTAAAGATAGATAAATAAAAACATTGTTTAAAAATATATATTTTAAAGGTATTAAAGAAGAGATTGGACCACCATTTGTCTGAAATGGTATAGGGTTTCCTGCTTGAGAAGAGGCTTGGACTAGAAGACCTGTAATATCCTTTCCAATTCTGTTATTTTGTTATTCTGTTAATATTCTGCTAAAAACTCATTATTTAGGAGTCAAAGTAAGCCATGCTTGCAAAAATAAAAATATTAACTGATTTAAGTTTGAGGTTTGTTATTACTGTTCCATGTTAAGTTTCTATTTCTCAGCCTGTTTTCAACATCTTCAAATAATAGAGTAGCTTTCAAGTACTTGCACCAGAAAGTATCAATGTAGGATAGAAATGCCAGGAATACATCAAAACACTGTGAGTGAAATCCAACGGCATTTGCCTGTTTATTATTGATTTCTTTGGAAATCAAGTGTGAAAGCATATAATTTGCCCTTTTCTTTGCAGACATGATCTTAAAGATGAAAGGAAACAAGAGAATTATATTGCACATGCTGGATTTTTACCTACTAAATAAAAGCCTTTAGGAGATCAGTTCTAACTTTTGAAGTGCTCAAACATGCTCATGCAGATTGGGAAACTGGAAAAATACCTGGATTTTTCTATAATCTTCATGGTATATTTTGTTCTCTTTTATTAGTTCCTTCCTACTTAAAATATGGGTGCAATTTTATGTAGATAAAAGATTACTCCATTCTTGGGCCTAGTGGAATGCTAATTTTCTCCTACATCTGCTCTTCCACAAACATCTATAGATCTATTCTAGCCTCCTACTATGCCACCTCCCACCTTCCCATAGAATTTTTAACACGGAGGGGCAGAAACGGGCTTTAGAATCTCTCTAGTTAGATAAAAGAAACATGTTTTTGTTGTTTTATCCTACTGTAACTTCATATATGAATCTCAAGATAGATTTCATAGGGATTTCCTACCTCCACTAGGCCAATAAGATCCCATAGATTAGGCCTCCTCCGAATCCCATCAGCCGGTCAATGTCGACTGGCAACTACCCGGAGGAGAGCCTTCTCGGTGGCTGCTCCGACCCTTTGGAACGAACTCCCCGTGGAGATTCGTACCCTCACCACCCTCCAGACCTTCCGCGTAGCCCTTAAAACCTGGCTGTCCCGACAGGCCTGGGGTAAAGACTTCAACTCCACTCGAATAGTATGACTGTTGCGCTTTTTAACGATGTATTGTCTTCATGTTTGTAACTTGTTTGTCCTTCCCTCCCCTTGAATTGTGAGCCGCCCTGGGTCCCCTCAGGGAAAAGGGCGGCATACAAATAAAGTAATAAAGTAAATGAAGTAAAGTAAATTTCCTTACATCTCTGTGAGACAGATTGGGCTTTAAGAGAGTAGTTAAAGCTAACCAGCATATGTCCAAGGCGACAAATGGCCTGAATCTTTCTTTTTCTAGTCTTAGTCTAGCATCATAATCATAATATATTTCGTTCTACTGAAAGACCATCTCCTCCTTCTCAATTAGTGGTAGGGATTTTTGGCTGTCAAGAATCTGTCCTATCTATTTCAGCCAGTATGGCTTATGGTAAGAGATGCCAAAAGTTGGGGTTTAACAACAACAAAAGAGATCTAAGTGGACAATCACTTAATTCAAGCCAAAAAAAACCCAATAAAATCCTAAGCTGCATTAACAGAGGGATACAATCAAGATCACATGAAGTGTTTATGCCACTTTATAATGTCTTGGTAAGACCACACTTGTAATATTGCATCCAGTTTTGGACGCCATGATGTAAAAAAGATGTTGAGACTCATGAAAGAATACAGAGAAGAGCAACATAAATGATTAGGTGACTGGAAGTTAAAACATAAATAGAACAATTACTGGAATTGGATACCATATTTTTTGGACTATAAGACGCAGTGGAGTATAAGACGCATAATGATTTTGAGGAAGTAATTTTTTAAAAAAGGTTTTGCACTCTGCATGCCTCCATACCCTCTGCACATCTCATTTCTTGCACACACACAAAAAAGGGCATGGGGAGCTTTGGGAGGCTTGTAGAATGCAAGGGGGGACCAAAAACGAGCAAAAATGATCCTTTTTTTTTTGCAAAAACAGCCCATTTTTTGCCAAAAAAAAGGGGGGCATGCAGAGTTTTGGGTGGCTTATAGAGTGTTCCTGGGGGCTAAAGGGGCCAAAAACAAGCAAACGATGGTCTGTTTTTTGCAAACAAAAGAGCATGCAAAGCTTTGGGAAGCTTGTAAAGTGCTCCTGGGGGCTGGGGGAGCAAAAACAAGCAAAAATGGCCCATTTTTTGCTCATTTTTATCCTCCCCAGCCACCAGGAGCACTTTGCAAGCCTCCCAAACCATCTGCACATCCGTTTTTGCAAAGAGGGCGGGGTTTCGGTAGGCTAAAAATGCTGTATTAAATGTATAAGACGCACCTAGATTTTCACCTTTTTTGAATGAAAAAGGTGCGTCTTATACTCTGAAAAATACGGTATATATCTAGCTTAATGAAAAGAAGGACTAGGGGCTACATGACAACAGTATTCCAATATCTAAGGGATTGTCACAAAGAACAGAAGATCAACCTATTGTCCAAAACACTTGAAGGCAGGACAAGAAGCAACAAATGGAAACTAATCAAGGAGAAACCAACCTAGAACTAAGGAAAAAATTCTTGACAAAATAATTAATCAGTGGAACAATTTGCTTCCAGAAGTTGTGGATGCTTCAACAGTGAAAGTTTTTAAGAAGAGATTTGACAACCATTTGTCGGAAATGCTTTGAGGTTTCCTGACTGGGGAGGGGAATGGACTAATACAGAGGTCCCCAATCCCCAGGCTTCAGCCCACAACCAGGCCGCGGGCTGGTACACAAACATGCACATGCACTCATTTTGCAAGTGCACATCAGGTCACACTGGCAAGTCAAATCAAATCACATGTGCGCAGGCCTGCTTCTCAAGCTGTCCTCTTTGCCTGTCCCCACACCAGCTGGGCCACCAAGCCGCAAAGGTGTTGAGGATTGCTGAACTAGAAGACTTCCAAGGTCCCTTCCAACTCTGTTATTCTATTCTGTTACCTTCTGGAGGGGGTCCAGCTCTGTTTCTATTCAAAATTATTTTTTTTAAAATATGAATAAAAGATATGACCAATTGGTCCAACGACTAGATTCACACACACCCTATAATCTAGATATGCAAGGAAAAACATTGTAGAGATGTGTTTTACAAATTAATCGGGGGAAATATTTACAATGTGAGTGAAACTGCAAAAGAGCCTTGTATAACAATCTATCTAAATTGTTACATAACAACCAACCGAGGAATTTTTTATCAAAGTCCCATAAAAACCGTGCTTTAAAAGCAAATCCTTAACTGCAGCATTTAAACATAAGAGAGAAAGATTTTGAGAAATATGTTTTTACTATGCCTTGCTTCCTCTAGGCATTTTGACTGTCTCTACCTATCATATTAACACCTGTAGTACACACAAATTCCTATCAGTAGGACCCAAATGAAACAGGGATATTGATTACAAAGCCCAAAGACAGCAAGTCAGATATCCTCCACTCAGAGGTGGTATTCAGCCAGTTCTGACAGGTTCTGGAGAACTGGTAGCAGAAATTTTGAGTAGTTCGAAGAAGCAGCATATAGGCTGGATCCACCTCCGTTGCCTCCCAGTCTCTCAGCTGATCTTTTGTTGCCCTAAACAGCAGAATTGAGCTGGAAAGCAGGTTAGTGGGATGGAGAGTGTTATGTATTAGGAGACTTGCAAACGGGCCAGCAGCTGCTCTGCTGCGGCCTGATTGGCTAGGACGCAACAGAGGCTGTTGCTGGCCTTCCTTAACTGCTAATCTTCCCTGATTGGCTAAGGTACTGCATCAGCAGTTGCTGTGCAGTACCTGGCCCTGATTGGTTAATGTGATTGTTACAATTACTATAAATACTGGGCGTGTTTTGTGAAACCTTGAATCGTGGTTATCTTACTTCTGTAATAATAAAGACCATCTTACTGGCTATCCATGGCTCCTGCGTTTCCATCCACCCAATACATAAAACTGGCGACGAAGGTGGGATACGCGATTCCCGCAGGGCCTGGAACAGGGAAAAACAGCCAGTCGCAGCCACCTCTACCTCGCACAACTCCAGAGGCTACCCGAGCTACCTTCGCACAACTCCAGAGGCTACCTTCCAGCAGCAGCAGCAGCCGTAGCCACCGCCGTTGGAGCCTGCCAGCGTCTCCGCCAACTTGGCATCGCTCAGACGCGGCCTCCGTCTGCCCGAGGGGGTGTCCCGCGCTCACCTCGGACGGAGCGCCGCTGATGCGCAAGGACGAGCAATGGACCGCGAGGCTCAACCGCGGAGAAGAGCCCGTGAAGGACCTGCCGGACCCCAAGGCCAGCATGCGCCCAGCTACAGCAGTATCCAGCCAATGAGAAGCTTCAATTTGCGGAAGCCAACCTCGGCCGGAACTGCCTGGGCCCGAAGTCGTTGGGTTTTCCGTGCACCTCACGGATCCAGCCAGCTGTCCCGATAGCACAAACTGCTTCGCGATCTGGCCACTCAGCCTGCCTGTGAAGCTTGCCTACCAAGGAGCAACCCTAACTTTCCGCTCAGAAGCCGCCTGCTGCTTCCCGTTCAAGCCAATCCTTCCTGCCGCGAAGAGCTCAACGCCTTGCCTCCGCAGCCTGCCTGCAAATCCTCGCTGCCTTCCGAAGAGCTGCCTCTACCTGCCGCCGAAGTCTTGCTGTTCCCGACGCCGCGAGCAGCCCGAGAAACCAGGCCACCGTCTGCCTGCCTTCTGCCTCCACTGCCTGCCTCCAATGCGAGGAGCCACTGCCTTCCTGCGAATCCTGCCAGCTTTTTCCTCCCGCCGGACCTCCTCGCTGCCCTGCCGCTGCCCTGCCGGCTCTCATCCGCCTCCGCCTCCCGAGCCGGCCGCTCTCTATGTTCCTCAACCCAGCCGCCCAGGGAGAGCCTCTGCCTGTTTGCCAGGGCCGCCATCCCTTCTGAAGCCTTGCCACCAGCGTGTCTCTACTCCTCCCAAAATTTCAAAGTTCGTGTGCCTCTGCTCCCGCTCACAGACTTCCGAACAAAAGCGAAGCCCGAGGAGCCACAGGACGCCCGAAGCCGCCACCAGGAACAAGCCCAGCGCCTGGCTCCTCACTCAAACCTCTCCAACCTCAACTCACTAGCTCCGTTCTCAATCGCTTCAAATTGCTGTGCTGACTCTGATCGCCAATACACATGCCTCCCCATCTCATCCGCCTCCAAGGCGCTGCCTCCGTTTCCAAACCTCCTAGAAAAGCTGCTAATCTCTTCAACCTGCCTGCATGCCGATCGAGCAAAAGCCAATCCACAAAGCCGCTCGGTCCACCTAGCCTCCGGCATCTAAGAAGCCACCCCCCCCACCCCCGTGGACAGAAACTGTTCAAAAGACCTCACCAACAGTTTTTTTTTCTTTGGACTCCTCCATGTGGCTTACAGCCCAGGATCGGAGGGTTTTCAATGGGGTTTTGTGGGCATGCGTAGAAAAAGGGGGAAAGGGGAATGAGAAATTTGCTAAAATGGGGTAATGTGAATTAAAAGTAAAAATAGAGTATGCAGAGGGAATGTAGAATGCATTAACTGGGGGAAAGGAGAAGTGAATGAATTTAACTGTGCTTGAAATGTGAATTAACTGGGGGAAAGGGAGAAGTGAATGAATTTAACTGTGCTTGAAATGTGAATTAACTGGGGGAAAGGAGAAGTTAAATGTTACACACACACACGCAAATGTAACACACAGACAAACTGATTAAAATGAGTTAATGTTCTTACAATGTTCTGGAACGTTCAAAGCTCCTTGTTATGATCCTATGTGTTCCCCCCCCCCCCCCATCAAACAGTCACCACCTCTCCAAATCCATCTACAACGAAGAGGCCTGGTCCGAGATCGTCTGCGCATGCTCTTTAGCCAAGCTTGCGCAGATCTGGGGGGGAAGGGGTGTTATGTATTAGGAGACTTGCAAACGGGCCAGCAGCTGCTCTGCTGCGGCCTGATTGGCTAGGACGCAACAGAGGCTGTTGCTGGCCTTCCTTAACTGCTAATCTTCCCTGATTGGCTAAGGTACTGCATCAGCAGTTGCTGTGCAGTACCTGGCCCTGATTGATTAATGTGATTGTTACAATTACTATAAATACTGGGCGTGTTTTGTGAAACCTTGAATCGTGGTTATCTTACTTCTGTAATAATAAAGACCATCTTACTGGCTATCCATGGCTCCTGCGTTTCCATCCACTCAATACATAAAAGAGAGGGAATGGGGATTTTGCAGTATCCTTCCCCTGCTACACCCATAAAGACATGCCACACCCACAAAGACATACCAACAGAACCGATAATAAAAAAATTTGAATCCCAACACTGCCTCCACTCCAGTATTTAGTTTCAAATAATTAACAAGAAAATCTGAATGATTTGTGGAAGTGGCAATTAAATGAAGAGGATTACCGTATTTTTCAGACTATAAGACGCACCGGTATATAAGAAGCACCAAGATTTCAAATTAAGTAAGAAAAGTAAGTAAGAAAAAAAAAGTTTTGGTCCTCTCCGGCCCCAGGAGCACTCTGCAAGCTTCAGCAGGGCTGGCGTAAGACAAAAGCACCCCATTCTTTATCAAAGCGGAGACATTTTTCCCTTCCCACAGCCCTGCTGAAGCCTGCAGAGTGCTTCTGGGAGGTGGGGGAAGGCAAAAACAGCCTGTTTTTCAACCGTTTGTTTATCAAAATGGGCATTTTTTCCTTCCCCCAGTCCTGCTGAAGCCTGCAGAGGGCTTCTGGGGGTGGGGGAAAGGTAAAAATGCTCATTTTTGCAAGAAAATGGCCCTTTTTTGTCCATTTTCCACAAAATTGGGATGTGGGGCAGGGCTTTGGGTGGCCAAAAATGGCTGTATTGGTGTATAAGATGTACCAACATTTCTATGTCCGAAAAATACAGTAAGTAAAATTAAATTGAATTTAAAAATCTGTTTTTTTAGCAAACACAAGTAATTTTGGAATTAATCTAAAAAAAAAAAAAAGAAGACAAAGAAAATTAATGCATAGATGGTAAGTAAAAGAACCTAAAAAAGGATCAAAAAGTATTCAGCTCTTTTCACAAGAGAACACAATTAGGGAAGGAAATTCTCCAAAAAGAATTTAAGCAACAAAATGTGACTGTGGGGACATTTATCTGTTTCTCTCTTCACACTTCATGTTCCTGCTGTCTATCTACAGGGCTGCAAGTGGGAGACTGACTGGAAGGGTGATTACAATTTAAGGATCGAGATTAACATTCATTATAAATAGGAGATTCTAATAATCTATAACAGTGTTTCTGAATGTCAGCCATCTTAAGATGACTAGACTTCAACTCCCAGAACTTCACCAGTCATGGTTCAACTCCACAGATCTAAACAGTGCCTAAGGTTGAGAGACACTGATTTACACAATGAATAATAAATTAAATAATGGACAATTTAAGGACAAGGCAGAACTACTGATCTCTGAAGTTATTTCTCTTCCTAGCCTTCCCTATTAAGAAGTTGCAAAAATAAATTATATTAAAGGTACAGGTACAAGTTTCTCTTGCACATACGTGCTAGTTGTCCCTGGCTAGTTGACTCTGTTTCAAAACCGAAAAGCAAGCACTGTCCGAAGATGTCTCCCTGGTCATTTGGCCGGCATGACTAAACACCGGTGACGGAACACTGTTACCTTCCCATCAAAGATGGTCCCTATTTTTCTACTTGCATTTTTATATGCTAGGTTGGCAGAAGCTGGGGCAAGTAACGGGAGCTCACTCTGTTACACGGCACTAGAGATTTGAACTGCCAAACTGCCAACCTTTCGATCGACAAGCTCAGCATCTTAGCCATTGAGCCACCGCATCCACTCTCAGTAAGCAGATAGCTTTTTTTTTAACACAACGAACTATGGATTGGAGGCAGAACTCTGCATAGGAATTCAAACTGGGGAGAATTAGTAATATTTGTCTTGACATAGATGGTTAAAAACCGCTTGAAGTGGTCATTCTAGGCATCATGTCAAGGCAAAAACATCATCTAATCAAAACTAAAATCATCAGTTCTTTCCTTCCTTCATCCTCAAGTTTGAAAGAATAATTCCTTCTAGCAGAGAGATGGATTAGACTCACAAAACAAGAATTAATTATTCATTTGTCCAGATGTCACCAGTTTTTTACTGTTTTTTTAAAAAAAAATAGATACTAAACTACTTAATAAATAATTGCTATTGCAGAAATATAACTTCTTACCCTTCTTTCATGTCATTAATAGGAAGGGGCACTCTGCCTCCCCTATCAAGAGCTGATGTGATGTTTATAGCATTCAGGCGCTCAGGCTGCCATACGTTTTTCACCGCTCCAAGGAAGTCTCCAAGAACCTCACTGGCCAACATTTCCTCTACATTCATGTTTTTAATGAAGAATTCTGCTTGATATGGTAAAAGAAGATCTAATTGCAAAAAAAAAAAAGTAAATGTGTCTTAGACCCTTTTCAAATTTACTAAAAGAGACGGACTAGTAAATCATAAATTCAGCCCAAAATTTGTGTTGTTAAGCAACACATTTAAGTGAGTTTTGACCTATTCTACGATCTTTCTTGTCACAGTTATTAAGTGAATCACTGCAGGCAAAGATAACCCATTGCCTTTGCCTGTCAGAAAGTTGCAAAATATGAACCTGGGGCACTGCAATCATCATAAATATGAATCAGTTGCCAAGCATCCAAATTTTGATCATGACCATGGGGATGCTGCAATGGTCATAAATGTGGAAAAATGTCATATGTCACTTTTCCCAATAGCATTGTAATTTCAAATGATCACTAAATGAATTTAAGGATATATGTATAGCAGTACTATGTTTTTAATCTGCATGAATAAATGTAAACATGCCTAAGAAAGGCCCAGTCTTTTAAGTGTGATTATAAGGACCCAGAATGCTACATCCCACTGATTGATTATCTGTGCTGGCACCTTTCGTGCACTGCTTTTGCTCCAAAACTGAAAGATCACTACATCATTCTCATTTAATAATAGGTCATGACTTGTACAATTTAGATGTAACCAACCAGAGCACATTCAACTTTGAAAGGAATCAGTCACTCTCTCTTAACCCAACCTACCACATGGGGTTGTGGTTGTGGGAAAAATAAGAGGAAGAAAGAGTATTAGACATGTTCACCACCTTGAGTTATTTATAAAAATAATGAAGGAGGGATATAAATGCATAAAAATTCTGTGCAAATATAAACTGATACCATCAATGATAATATTTCAGAGCTATGATTATCACATTTTTTGGAGTATAAGATGCACCTTTTTTCCCTCAAAAAAGAGGTTGAAAATCTGGGTGAGTCTTATACACTGAATGCAACAGTTTTGCCTCCTGAAACTCCACTCCTTTCACCAAAATGGTCCTGCATAGCTTTTAGAAGGCTTTCAGAGAGCTCCTGGAGGCTAGGGAAGGCAGAAATGAACGAAAAACGGCCAATATCCCCCCCTCTAGCCCCCAGCAGCACTCTATAAGCTTCCTAAAGGCTATCCGTGCCCTTTTTTTGACAAAAAAATGGGCCCATTTTCACAAAAAATGGGCAATTTTTTGCTTGTTTTTACCCATCCACCCCCACCTTCCAGGAGCACTTTGCAAGCCTCCTAAGGGCTATTCATGCCCTTTTCATGAAAAGTGGGCCGTTTTGGGGAGGTTTGTAGAGTGCAAAAAAAAATTTTTTTTTTAATTTCCTCTTCAAAACCTTGCTGAGTCTTATACTCCGGTGCATCTTATACTCCAAAAAATACGGTATATGATTTGACAACATACAGTTTCCAATACCCTTTTCCCATTACTTTTGCCTTAAATTATTTTAGTAAAACTTAAATGATTTATATTATTTATCAACTGAATCTTCCAAAATGCTGAGATAAGTCTTGAGGACATACCTTCTGCTGACATTATATTAATAATTAAATTATGTCTTGCTGTCTCAAAGGTACGTCTGTTATAAGCAGTGATCTAATAATGGGGGAAAAAATAAAATGGTAACTAATTATTAAATGTTTTAAAGGATAATATGGTAAACAATAATAATGGTTATCTTAAATTTGTTGCAAATAAGTGTTTTTGTTTAATCTTCTTTTACTGAAAAACAGAAAATCACAGAACAAGTTATATCAGGGGTAATCTACTTTCCTTTCAGTTATAATGTGACTAACGAAATTTTGAGAACTATGGGGCATTCCAGTACTGATGGATGTTTCTGTCAACATACATTTTTTTAAAATAAACATTCTGTAAAGTAAACATCTCAATGATAGTTGCTTGCCCATGTTTTCTATAGTTGGTGACCCATAGAGCACACCAACATTACATGGTATTCTTTGGATATAATGCAACCAGCCAGGTCTCTCAAGGTAACCCATTAAAAAGGAAAAAGTTCCCCTCACACATACGTGCTAGTCGTTCCCGACTCTAGGGGGCAGTGCTCATCTCCGTTTCAAAGCCAAAGAGCCATCACAAGTCTGAAAATGTTCTCTGTGGTCATGTGCCACCAAAGGTGCACGGAACACTGTTACCTTCCCACCAATGCTGTTCCCTATTTTTTTACTTGCATTTTCTACATGCTTTCGAATCGCTAGGTTGGCAGAATCTGGGAGCTCATTCCATTATGCGGCACTAGGGATTCGAACCACCGAACTGCCAACCTTTCTGATCGACAAGTTCAGCGTCTTAGCCACTGAGCTACCGTGTCCCTGTGCATGCATTTTTTCAAAAAATAAACATTCTGCAAAGTTAAGTACCTCAATGATAGTTGGCTTGCCCATGTTTTCTATAGTTGGTGACCCGTACAGCACACCATCACTATACGGTGTTCTTTGGATGTAACGCAACCAGCCAGGTCTATCAGGGTAACCCATTAGGTTCGTATTAAATGTTATGGGATCATTGTTTATCTCACCTGGATAAACAGAGACAGTCATGTTAAGATACGGTTTCATCATCTATAGACCATGTTTTTATGCTCGTTCCAATAGTAAATTCGTACTATTTAGAGATCCTTAATAATTTAGGTCCTATTTTCATTATGGTAATAAACCCCCCAAAAGTATAGCTATAGTTCTTTACAGTTTTGGCCAATAGTTATGAACTATTTGAAAATGAAAAATGGAATATGCGGCAACCGCCACTGACTCCTATATTAGACCTAACCTTAAGCTTAAATGACGTTGTTTCATTAACTATGAAGGCTTTGCTGTATCCATCTATATACAAACAAGTATTAAATATGTTAAGAATGTTTGTTTACTATAATAGTATAATAGATTTGATTTCATGGAAATAAGATTAATAACATGTATCACAATAGATATTTTTTATAAAATGTAAATTGGAAAAGAGGTAATAACCAAGAAAAATTGCAGGTTTTTTAACGTTATGTACATTCGTGATCCTTACAAGTTAGTCTAAAGGCAAACAGATTCATGATTCTGAATGTGTCAGTTGTAAATCTAATCAGAAAAAGAGAGATGACATTTTCACATCAAATTAACTGTGACATTTTTACTGGGACTGTAGCACAATAAATATTTTTACACTTCCCTTTCTCGGTCATACAGAGCCAATAGCTTTTGAGCTAACATTTTTGTAGAGAAAGTAATGTTTATGTGATCTTGATTAAGATAAGTTAAAGTGGAAGCTAGGTAACAGTTTTATATGCCTTTATAATTGCAAACATTTCTTACCAAGCTTTGCATAAGGAGGAAACTCTCCCTTAAAATATTCTCTCTCCAAAACATGAACAAAGAGAACTCCAGCAGAAGGATAAACATTTCGATCAGAATGCACTTTAGAGAGAATTGTGTACACTGGAAAGCAGGAGAATAGAAGAGGACACAACATGAGAAAAAAGATCCATGGAAAATAGTGATCACATATACTTATTAAAACAAACTGAAAAATATGACATGAAATACAAACTGCAAAATATTTCTCTGCCTTTTTTAGATATTTTCACAGCTCTTCTTAAGGTATGTGGCCCTGATACTAAACAATTTAGAATTTCAATCTTAATTATATAAAACCCAAGAAGCAATTTACAAGTCACTTTGTATATAGCAAAACATGTCATTCAAAGCAGCTACATTTTTTGACCAGTTTGATAAAAAGAAGAAAAGTATTTCGTGGTATTGTATTTCTCAATTCATGTAGTTATTATGAAATGACTCTTATTGCAATCAATTTTATTTCCAAATATGCTTGTTACAACAGTCTTAGTATGTTAAAAGTAAATAACACAGAGAAGCAGAACAAAAGGAGGGCTCTGTTTGAAAGAACTTTCAGAATGCCTGTAATTTATGGCTGAATGCATTGTTTCCTTACTCCTGACAACCCTCTTGTTAAAAATATTTTATTATCAACCTTTCAGGAAGTATATGTAACTGATAATAAATGCAACTTGCATTCCTTGATGAGTTCCAGTTCATTAAGATCATCTCTCAATTTGAGAGGAAATAGCTGGGGGGGCGGGCACAATTCTGATCACTATCCCTTAAAGGGGCACACATCCCACTGTTTTTAAGCCTGCATTATAATCAATATGAATAATAAGTGTTAAGTGCACTAAATCTATGGTTATACTTTATTAAAACTCTGTAATATTACATATATGAACATACATGTATGAGAACTTTAGGTGCAGGTTTTATATTGCTTTTATTTATTCTCTTTAGTTTTATTTTTCTTGGTTTTTAAAAAAATCTAAATAACATAATTTATTTATTTATATATATGGAAAATTAAAATTAATATGTGTATGTATATATATGTGTGTGTGTGTGTGTATAGATAGATAGATAGATAGATAGATAGATAGATAGATAGATAGATAGATAGATAGAGTGAGAGAGAGATAGAGAGAGATAGAGTGATAGAGACATAGAGAGAGAGAGAGAGAGAGAGAGAGAGAGATGTTCCATAGCTGACTATCTCAGGTTCTTGAGAAGCACTTGGTGGGTAGAGAAAAATGCCAAAGCCAGTCTGACTATCTGGCTCACTGTGTGAAGAATACAATAATAATCTATATAAAATTAAAAAATAAATGCAGTTTTATTTTAAAAAATCTGTGAAGAAGTTCTTGACAACAAAAATTGTAATGGAAACATATTCTTTAAATTTCTCTCTAGTTGAACTCTTGTAGCGTTTACTTATCAATGTGATTAATCTAAAACTTTGTATTCATGGGAGAACAAAGAAGAATCAATTAAAACCAGTCATGTATAAGGTAGTAAAGATTTCAGTTAAGTATCTCTCAGTAATTCAACATAAATGATGTTGAAATATTAAATTAAATTCTGATTTTTACCCACATCATGACTATTGTCTCAACTGCATCAGCATTTCACAAACGTCTTTTATCATTTGTTCACTTCTATTATATTAAGACTGAATATATTTTTTAGAACTGCTACTTCATAAAAGAGGACAAAATTTTAGTTGGCTTCTAAAAGTTCAACAACGAAAGCTACTGACAAGTGGTAGTAAAAAGTTAAGTACAATTAGGTCATTATATTCAACAAACCTGGAAGATAATATATACTTTCTATTCACTGTGTTCTAAGATATATGTAGATGAAGTTTCCCTGTTACCCTTTCAGTGAATCAAGGAAAATGTAATATCTAAAATAATTGAAATACATAATTCATTAGATGCAATATTTATGACTTTTCTGAGGTGTGAAATAAGTTGTTATTTAATCTTTCATACACATAACAAAACTACTTTCAATTTTGATTTCACTGAGAATGAACAATAATTCTAATTACTTAAGTCATCCTGACAACTTATCATAGGATACCCAGCCATCTTTGGTAAAGCTAAACTTATTTTAAATGCAAAACTTTTCAATTAATCAGCCAATACAAGCATTCTTCAACTTACAACCATAATTGAGCCCAAAATTTTGTCCTAACCCATGCCAGTCATTAAACAAGTTATCTCAGGACTATGCCTGATTTAACATTGGTCTTAAAGCAAATGCTGTGGTCATTAAGTGAATGCTATGGTCATTAAGGGAAACTGTGGTCATTAAGCAAACCCATTGTCTGCAACGGGCTTTTGCTTCCAGAAACCAAAAACCAAAATTCTGATTTTGATTTTAAAAAACCCATAAATGGTAGCCACAATGCAGGATGTAGCAAACAGCTATAAAAGCAGGCCAGTTTCTATGAACCCAAACTTCAATCATGTGACCATGGAAGGGGTGGGATCACAATTTTTGGGCTATCACAAATTTAAATGGTCACTAAACAACTTATTGTAAGTCAAGGGGATCTGTAATGCCCTGTGTGAGCTGGGCATTACATATGAATATTTAGGTATATAATCCATACCCATTGGAAGCAACCTTGATGTTTTGATATGTTGCTTGGGGTAAAAGCAAATCTTAGTTTGTTCACTCTGTCCCAAGCCAAAGACTATAGATAAGAAACATACAAGTCATAACAGAAATCTGAAATGATAACTTGTAAGAAGATTTACAAATAGGGCATTCGATGTACAGAATGAAATTACCTAACAGTAAGCCCTAGAAGTGAACACTGAAGGTTGGCTATCCCACACTACACAAAATCCACATCTTCCATGTGAGACTTAGGTATGCAAAAATACTTTAATTAGTGATTTCTTCTTGACAAGTATATGCTCTGGAATATCATCAGTTGGCTGATGGGAACAATAGTATCCTGTGAAAATTGAGATCTAGAGAAGCTATATGCAAGCACATAAGATCATGCTTCAGGGTCAACTAATTGCATCCCACTGTGCAATGTATCCTACAATATATATTCTTGCTTTATTACAGAGTTCTTCTTACAACCCTGTAATCCCTGCTTCCAGGTGGGGTCAGGGCAACTGAATAGAGCTGAGCATTTACTGGCCAGAAGCCCTCCCTGACACCTATATGGAGTTCGCAGCAGATATTTTCTCTTTGCGCCCTGATAGAGAAATATCTCTCCCTGCCTAGAAACGAACTCTCAACCTTCCGAGTGGTAGGCAAATGTCTTCAACTCTAGGCCACCGCACCATTCTTATTCCAGAGACTATTATTCAAGAGAGATTTTAACTCTTGCTTCCGTTGGGTTACTCCACAAATGCCAATAAAACTAACCATTAGGCATTTTTCTATTCATCTGAAAAACAGATGGAAAATTAGTTCTCATCTGATATAAATGCAAAAACTCCCAGTTTTTGAGGCATTTAATTAAATATTCTGCATTATCAGATTTTTGTCATGTTTTCTAATCCAGATGTTCCTCTACAGTGTTTTCACATTAGCAAGTTATGTTTCTAATCAAAGCAAACATTTCATTAGCATATTTAGTCCACTAGTTCGAACAGTATTACTATTTAAATAATGTGGTGACCATATTGTGTGGTACTCTGAGCCTATTAGGAAGAAATTAAGAGTAGTCCAGATTTGCTATTCATTAATCTTTGTTAGTTTAGATTGACTATGCAATGCTTCAGATATTATTCTTAAAAAGTGCAAAAGAACAATTAGGGGTTTCCACACCTCCAAAATAATCTGCCAAATTAATCCCAAACTAGCTATTGTAAGTTCTTATTTAATCAAAGGAGTCCTATCTCAAGTGTTATAAATGTTCTTTCATCTCTGGTAATGGCAGCAAATACATGGTGTGTGTTTGTGTGTGTTTGTGTGTGTGTGTATTCCATTTCCAATTTTGTCATGAAGCTCTTGCTGCATAGTCTGTTTTCCCACTGCAGTATAGGAAATGTTGCCTTGTCATAGGAAGTTGACTTATTTTATTTTATAAGTCACACTAGTACTGTATTTAATTCAATAATTGAACCAATATGTAATTATTCTACAGAAACATTTCTTTCCCAAAACATACTTTAATATTCTAGAATTTAATCTAGCTATTCTCAGAACTAATGCACAAATTGTTTAGTTCCCCTCCAGTCTTATTCTTCTATTTTTTTTAATGTAAGATAGCTAACTATTACAAAAAATTAAAATCAAAGCCTAAAATGGTAGGAACATTTAAAATATCCCCTAAAATGAACTAAGTCAAGATATATAAATGGGAATAACATGAATAAGAAGCATTATAAACAAATTATCTCACTCACCAGTTTACTAATGTGGTTAAGGAAATGCCAGTACGGAAGAATGCACAATATTTTTACACGGAGCCATTATTTGAAAGAGGAAAACCACAAAAAGTTTAACTGAAAAATTTAGTAGCAAACAAAAAAATTAGAATGAGGAAAACAACATTTAGAAGATTAGATGTTTATATATTTGTTGCTTATCTGCACATACTGTCAGTAAAACACAACAGAAGTGATTTATTACACAAAAATTGCAGAAAGTAGAAAAGTCCCATTTAAATGCCTAAACTCACCATTTCTCTCAGCAGCCTTAATGCTATTACTAATATATTTGATGATGTACTTTGTCTTCCCTTTAATCATTCCATGTACGCCAGCGGGAGGGTGTAAGAAAAAAGCTTTCCAAAGTAAAACAAATGCAAGATAAATAAATTAATACTGGATCAACTGTTTCTCTGTGGTCAAAGGCCAAAAGTCAAAACATTTCCTGTAGCAGATTCTTATCTTTGCTTGTTAAAAGACAAACAAGAGAGATTTCTTAGTTCATACATAATGCTAAACAAGCCATTCATGGAATTGCTTCAATTGATTAAGCTGCTACCACTTAAAGGATGAGGCAAATGGAAGTTATTGACAATGTATACTGGTATATTGCTAACTTTATTGTAGTTAAGCAAGAATTCCTAACAATACAGCATAGTATAATGTTCAGGTATAATGTTTCAGTTCTGTACATGGTAAGGAATAAGAGGGAAATTCATACGTGAGGGATCCTTGGTGTTCTCTGAGCTTGCTTGTTTTCTTGTAGATGTTTCATTGTCCAAACTAGTAGTGATGATGTTACCTAGTTTGGGTAATGAAATATTTGCAAGAAAATAAGCACGCTCAGAGATCACCAAGGATCCTCATATCAACCCTGAGATACAAATAGACTCCTTTGTTAATACATTCACAGGTGCTGATATTCTTTTTTAAAGAGTGTTACTAAATCTGTTTTAAGATATTAATGGCTATTGAATATTTTTGTAAAGAACATAAATATAAAGATTATATAACAGTTTAACAGCTTCCCAACATTAAAAAGCACCCTAAGAACAGCTTAAGGGAGTTTGAGCTATTACCGTTACTCTAACATTAATATGATTCCTCAAAATTCACATATATTTCTTAAACACTAGTTTCACCCATAACACTTTGTCTTCTTAAAACGTTGGCTTTAAACATGTTTTTGATGTTTTGAATAAATTACACAACAGCATTCAGAGTAAAACCACTTTAAAAACATTGGGTAGCTCACCTGTAGTTGGTTCTACAAGTAGCTCTGGATACTTGTAGCCATGATTGAAATTTTCTACAGCTCAGGTAGACAGAAAAACATGCCTCCAGAAGGACAAGCTCCTGGGTGCAGATCTTTCCCTTCAGCTTCCATGAAAACCATGTTGATAGAATAGAGATTAGGAATACCTATCATAGTAGAGATTTGGGAAAGGAGAGGAAGACAGAGGGCATAGCAGCCTGTGTACCTTCAGAAAAGTGTCTGTATATCATATATATGGATGAGTAACAAGCTTATCTCAGGGAGTTGAACAGATGATGCCCAAATTATCCTAGGATCTTTTAACCATCTTTTAAAATAATTTAATCTCTGGGAGACACTGAACCATCTTTTTAAAATAATTTAACATGGGGGACACTGAATGAATGTGAAACATTGGGACCATATTGCTGCCAGGCAGAATCTGCTAAAACACACCCAGAGCATAGAACTAAGCATCTTATACATTGGGGATTTCTAAAAAAATAAGTCTATTGATAAAATATATCCAGTGTTGCTTGCTGTTAATATCTGGAATACTATAGACTGTCTTCCTGACAAAACAATAAAGTAGCAGGGAAGATTCATTAGTTATAATATAATGAATAATTTCACAGTTGGAACAGCAAGATGCCCCAAAGGGATGGCTAAAACTAATAATTAAAGTACTGGTGAAACAAGTGAATGAACTAGATTGCAAACTGAATCAAGAAGAAATAGAGAAAAAAAATCCATTTCTAAATTATGCAATTCTGAAACTTAAACTGCATCCCAAGTACCATGAGGTCAGGTGCAACTCATCTGAAAGTGTTTTGCCGAGTGAAAACTGTAGAAATATGAAAGTTAACATTAGCCTCTGCATCACACGGTCTGACTAAAGAATAACAGAGTTGGAAGTGACCCTGGAGGCTTCTAGTCACAACTCAAGCAAGAGATCCTGTATTATTTCAGACAGATGGACGTCCAATCTTTTCTTAAAACTCTCCAGTGATCAATATAGAACTTGTTACGAAGGTTGGAGTAGTTTATGACAAAAAAAGGGAGAAAAAGCTTTAAAAAGGAGTGAATGCATACTCCAGAAAATGGTTGTATATTCTTGTTCTGGAACAGAATCATGGATATTTCATGCTCCATTAAGGGGAGAAAAATCCCAGCCTAATCAGAAGGAATTTTCTGTATAAGAGATCAAGGAATGCATAGGTCTGCAACAGAAAGGATGAGATCAAGTGAGAAAGATAAGCAAGGCTGTTTCTTCATAGGGTACTGTGCAATGAAAAAAGTGTAAAAGATTTGAAAATTATCAGGTTTTAAATGTGTGAATCACTCTTCACACTGATAAAGGAGTGTCAGATATCAAAGAAATAAACAGATGCAAACTACTTCTTGTTTACATAGGGTCCAGCTCTTCTCATGAAAAGAATAAGAGGAAATTTACAAGAGTTTGCCTCAAATTTTCCTATATATAGGTGTTTCACTCTGTAGAGTAGAATAAAAACTCAATTTTTATGGCTCTGCAGTCCTTGTTCAGGGTAGAGCTGGGGCGACTGGATGAAGTTGAAAATGTCCTGGCTGAATACTTACTGAAAGTCTTGTAACTTTTAGTTCCCTCCTATAAAACTACTGACAAGAGATGTAGTTTCTATTAATTGGTTTTACTACTTCTAGTCCATATTGGAAAGAAGGCAATAAAATTCTGTACCATCCACCCCACCTGTTCAGAGACTATCAATTGTCTGTTATTGCTAAATGTGTTTTACATATAATAAAATAATAATTTATTGCTAGTTGGGCTTGGACTGTGGAAGGAAACTTTATAGTTATTGGCAAGACACTAGTAACAATCTGTGGGTGAGCATTCATTTGTATGCATATGTCTATTAAAATTAACCACAGTTCTAGAAGATTTTGAGTATGACTAAGGACAAGTATATTATTCAGCTGTGTGATAATCAAAGGAACATAATAACGTTCTTATGTCAAATCACTGGTTTAAATTCAATTTGATATTAAAACAGACTGTCAGAATTATCAGACAAGAGAGAAGTTTATTAATATATTTGACCTTTACACCTTTTTATAACTAATTGGTAAAATAAATCTACTTATCAACATCTAGAATCAAGACATAATTTTAACAAGTTAGTCTAGGATCCTATATATATTTATCACAATGACTGATGCAGTACAAGCATCATACAAATTATAGAAACACTAAGGAAACACAAGCATTATACAAATTATACCAGGGACCAGTCTAGGAACCTTACACAGTTCTCATTAATTACATAAAAGCATGGGAGCAATAACCATATTAATTTGTGGTCAGCCGGAGACCTGCAGAGCTCGCAGCGGAGTCGGATAGTGAGTAGGTTGGGGGATGAACATGGGCTAGACCTGGAGTCTGGGGAAGGCTCGGATGAGGGTTCTGCATCAAAGGCAGTGAGGGGGCCATCTGGGAGTTATGTGCTGCCTGCGGAGCCTCCAGAGTCAGACAGCAGCGAGGCAGAGAAACAAGCTTCCCCCCCCCCTCACCCGTTCCCAGTGCGCGCATGCACAGAACAGCCAGAAGACAAGAGCAGTTAAAACAGAAAGGACAACTCAGGAGTCAGGTTTGGAGGTGATTGGTCCCTCCCTTAGGATATAAAGGAGGAGCAAAGACACATGAGCCTTTGCAGGAAGCAACTTGGTTCATGCTGTTCAGTTTACCTTCTCAAAATATATTTGGAGCCTTTGCTCCGTTTGGCCTTGCCAAGCTAATTGCCAATTAAGTCTTTGGCAGCATTTTCAAAGAAGATAAAGGTGGGAGCTCATTGGCCTTATCGCGAAGGACTTTGGCAGCCTTCTGTAGAACTCTTTACTAGTATTTGGAACTCATTACAGGTTGTGAATGAATATAATTCACAGTCTGATATAAAAATAGGGTTTTTGGACTTAATTGTGTGAGTTTTACTGTATCAGGAAGCCTAGGTCAGAGCAATCAACCCTATAAAAGAACAGCCAATCTTCACTCAGTGATAGACATATTGCAAACACAAATACATATTTTGATACATTCAGACAACACAGAAGAATGACCAGAATTCAGATGGCCGCAGCAAATGAAAATATCCAAAAATTCCTGCAATCTGTTAGAGAATTCAAGTAAGGAGCAAGAAATAAAAAGTCAAAGAAATTAAAGATATATGATATAAAAGAAAATACAGCTAAATTTATCCTTACTTTCATTGTCTTTTGCATTACTTCATATATTTTGTTCTTTAAGCTTCCTACTTCTCCATCTCAGCAATTCATTCATTCAACTACAATTGACTAACTCTTCCCCTTCTCTTTCACTCATTCATCTTCCCTTCATATATTTATTTTGTAATTCCATTTTCATGTATAATGTCCTAGGTTCAAACATCCTCAGTATCTTTTTTTTATACCGACCCCTCCCTTTTATATTAAATCCAATTACTTCAGGACTTGTTCATTCCTGAGATTTTTCTTCTTCTCTTTTGTCCATGCATTTCTTAACCACTCAATTCCCACATAATTCAACTTACTTTTATGTTTCTCCTAACATTGCTTAATTTTCACTTATGGACAAAAGTCTCTTTGGCTTCTTTCAGCAAGTACCATTCCTTGCAACTTACAATATACTCCCTGTTGTGGCCCAGCAGGAGCCGTTGGAGCTGCCGCCAGACTCCGACAGCGAGGGGCCCTATGAGTCAGCTCTGGAGGATGTAGAGGACCTTGGACAGGGGTCCGACTCTGAGCAGGGCGCAGAGAGGCTGGTTGGCCACCAGGAGGCACCTGAGCCTTGGATCAGTGGGGAGGAGACAAGGGAGAGTGAGCCGGATGCCAGTAGTGAGTTGTTCCTGGATGCACGGCATCGAAGAGCTAATAGGTGTCAAGATGCACGGCATCGAAGAGCTAATAGGTGTCAAGAACAGTTGAGCAGTTACAGGACGTAATTGCACTCAGCTGGTGGTCAATAGGCTCCTCTTCAGACTATATAAAGACTCTTGTGCACATGCCCCTCTTTGCAGAAGTCAACGCACGATTGAATGTCGGAGGACATTACTGTGAGCTTGGCAGGCTGGATTGCTGCCAAGCCTTATCTGTGTTTATTGCTGCCCAAGCTTGTCTGTGCCAGTTTGCTGCCAAGGACCTGTCTGTCTGTTAATTAAATGCCGTAACTTATATTTGGCTCGGAGTGTACTTTGGTGTGGGAGGAGGGGGGTCAGAACAACTCCCTATCATTTTCCTACCAGGCTTTATACACATTAAAATATGTATAAGCACTTTACCAAACAAAATATACTATTTCATCTACATGCTAGTTTTTCACTATTTAGATACATACCTCTAAACTCAATTTTCCCTGAAAAGTGCAACCACGTAGGCATTTGACAGACTAAGTTTCATATTTTACTTTTCAAAATATCTCCAATTTATTTTACATTCACTGCAAACCAGAATACATTGCAAAGTTTACAGGTAGCAATATGACATTATATGCAGACAGAAATATGCATACATTCAAGACCAACATATGTATGTACCCAAAGCCTTATACATTTACCTATACATACATTCAACAACCAAAAGGATACCACATATATTTATTTTACTCCTTCTTAGTGCTAAAAAGTATTCAACCATTTTCATATTGGTGCAAAATGATTCATTATTTTACACTCTTCATTTTGTCATGCATTTCATTTAAACCATCAAACTTTGTCCTAATGATACATCTCAATACTTGCTGAAGAGAAAGAAATAGGTTTTGCAACCACTGCACAACATAACACTTACCAACTTTTGTTCATTGTCATGTTTTCAGTCAGAACTCCTCTCGATATTTTCCAAGATACCTTAACACTCTGATCCTCATATAGCTTTTGCCTTCATTTTTTAATACTTTTTTCTTTGTGTAACAATTTTGGGCTCAGTATGTCAAAAAGTCAGAGCATGTCTATCTTGATTCTGCTGGTGAATCACTCCCACACTCATCTTAGACAAAAAAGGCCTCCTCTCTTCCCCTCCAGCCTCCTTACCTCCGTCCCCTACCCTTCTGTCCATAGCTCTTCTCCAGACACTGATTTTATGGGTCCTCCAGAGCCTTAGAAAAGTACACTACAATGCTCACAAGATTTTTGGAACCCCAGAAGCTGTGCAGGAGCAAGATTTTTTCACACAAATTCCAGAGGCCTGGAGATGTAGTGTGTTACCCCAAATGGCATGGTATGTGTCGTAGGCTTGCCATCACTGGTGCAGTAGACTAACAATGGATTCTTTCTATAGTCAAGTATGGAAGCAGTCTTTACATGTGTTAAAATTGCATCCATGACATAAGCAACTGCATACCAATTCTAACTATTTGCCAGTTTGTTTGTTTATTTATGATTCAAATGTATTGACTGCCTAGCTCCAGACTCTCATGCAAAACTTTAAAAAAAAACAAAATTATAAAAATAGCAAGCAACATTAAAACAACAGGCAATCCAGACTAAAATGCTCAGGTAACAAATCACATACAAACATACATACAAACATTGGCCATTAAAAAATGACACACATCAACCCCAGGTCTGAGAACAAAGCGAAGTTTTCAAATTATCCTGTTTTTAATTTATACTTTATTTATATTTTTATTTATATTCACTTATAGATCATCATACACTGGATAAAACTAAGGGGGGGAATCCACTTGAAGATGGTCTAGATCAAGGTATTATACAACATTAAACAAGGGGACATGACTTAAAATAATATCCATATATCTTCTGCACCAATAGCTTAAGGAAAAATGAACTGATATACGTTTCTGATAGATTCTATATATTTCTTTCTCAAATACTACTAAACTCCAGTACAGGAAATACTACTAAACTCCAGTACAGGATGCACTGTACCAAATCATCTAAAGTGCAATGGTCCATACATTCAATTCTCAAGTACATTTGAATTCCAGAGAAAGAATTGACTGAAGAATCTTCATCTAGGATAAAAGCAGTTGTATACTGCCCCCCCCGGTGGCTGATATAAGTAATGTGTGTCATTATCACTATTTTCCAACGTACTGTTATGCATACTTTTTCGTTTATTTTTCTTGTATGTTGACTTCTTTGATAATATTCCACTACATTCCCGTACAAATCATTCAGTTACATTGTGATTACAGAAGTTATACAAAAATATGCATTTTTGTAGAAGAATTAATAAAGTATACATTTTGTGCCCCTGACTATATGGATATAGGGATGTGTATGCATGCAATAGGCGTGTGTAAAACAAGAAAAAAACATTTAGACATCATATGGCGAAAGGAATATGAGTTTGGAGTGTGAGAGAGAAGAGAGAGAATAGAGAGGTTTCTAAAAGGGAATGTACTCTGTGAAATTCCTTTGGGTGTTTATGCAATAAATTTTATGATTCACCAACCCTAAAATAAGCAGCTGTTCTGTGACTGTAATAATGTTCACATAAATTTCTAAAAACTTGAATGAGTTCCAAAAGAGATTGGAAACATTACCAGAATTACAGGTACCTTATTTAGGATATCCCTTCTATTTGAACTTATTGGCTAATACGTGCACTTCCTGCATATAGAAGTGTTTTACTACAATCAACCCTGATTTCAAGGCCAGAAATCAGTTTTAGCTCATGAACAAGATCATGAGCATTTCCAATCTCCTACAATCATATAAAAGGATGTTGTAAACATTCAGTGTTCTACTGAATGAGCATGATTGTCTAAAAATTGTTTTGCAATTCTTTGTGCGCACATTCCAAAATGCAAAGGACTGGGATAGAGATATTTACAATCAAACGTCCATTTGCATGCAAGCAAATCAGTGACAGTCTCTTACAAAGATATGAAATATGTTAAGCAAACATCAATGCTGAATGAGATACAGGGAAGAGTCTAGTTTGTATCACTATACAACTAATTTAAATTACTATAAATTTACTTTATTTTACTTTATTTACCAAGGATCACATATTAATATTAAAATACCTCTATATACTTCAGTAAGGAAATGTGCAATTTGCTTTCCAAATTCTAACTTCTACTTTTAATTAAACAATTCATATACATTCCTCATTTAATCCATTTTTTAAAATTGTTAACGCTCTCATTCGTAGACTTCAATAACTTAGTCTTTTTATCTTTATTGTGATTTGTAATTACAGGATAACGAAGAATTGTTGAAGTATTTTGTTAGTTTACTTTAAGAGTTTGTGGATTTTAGTGCAAATTCTAAGTCACTATATTGTACCAAAAGTTCAAAGCTATTTGTCCTCAGTTTTAAAGGAAGTGATCTTCCTATTTTATGTATATTCATTAAAAGATTTAAAAACTGGAAGCTTGTTGAAAAATAGATGTAATACATACAGTTCTCATCAAACAATCATGTAAATCTAGCAACGGAATATTTAATGGCTTGCACAGAGCCTACATAAAAAGTTGTATGAATTTAGAGCTTCTTTCAGACCATCAGAGCATGAGGCAACTAGAATAAAGTGATGGTGTAATATTGTGTAGGAAAGATTTGTGAGATTGGACAAAGAGAGGCTGCCTAGGGAACAGTCAGATGAGGACAGAATAGCTACAGCTAGATAATGGCAGAGCAAGTAGTATAAAAGGGACTCTCAATAGCTTCTCAGGTTGTAAAGCAGGCAGAGGGACAATTGTACTTTCATACTTGCAAGATTCTATTAATGTAGCTTTATGATAATATGGAACTAGTTTATCTGATTGTGTTTCCTATCTGGTCTGTCTGGGAAGGCAAAGAGCTGGCCATCTCTTTGCAATTCCTTTCTGGACAAAGAAAGGATTTGATATTGCCCACTAGCGCTCCAGATACTTGCTTCTTGCAAGGAGACCACAACATACTGATTTCTAATGTATTTAATGCTAAGAGGGACAAGAATGTAGCCATCTTGCTCAAACCATGGTCAGCACCTTTAAAAGTTCACAAACTTTCTTTTCTATCACTTTTGGAAATTGTTGGTTAACTGCTTTTTAGCTATTAAGAATCTTTGGATTGTCAAATCTAAAAATATCAGATGAGTTTCCTTCTATAATTAGTAAAAGAAACTTCAAACATAACTTTTAGGAACTATTTTAAAATAAATAGCAAAGGGAAAGTTAGAACTATGTTTTGGCAAAGTTACAAATGGATTCAGGCTCCAGATGGATGTGAAATAAGATGCTGGAATTAAATATAACCATCATCCCCACAGGAAAATGCTTTTGTTTTGAATTATTTTAGAAAAAAACTTGATAGAATGGAACTTTTGAGTTGGACGCTAGAAGAACGTAGAAGTGAAGATTGCAGTTAAAGGAGAAGAAAACTTAGATTCAACTTATAGATACAGCATGAAGCAAAATATTTTAACATTGGTCATATTGAAGAATATTTTTGAATAATGGACTCAAGTTAATCTTAAGAGTTTTTGTCACTATAGATAGACTGTATGTAAAATGTTACAGAAGAACATATTTTGCCTTTCAAGACTGAGTCTAATCTGAAAATGAATTTAAAAATGATAGACTACAAGAATGATATGGATAATGATGCTACACCGGACATACAAAGAAATCACCCATTGCTTTAGTAATTAAAAGAGATACACAAGTAATAATCCGGGAGAAAAAAAATTGGACCATTTTCCTATATTAAAATTTACAAAAGTAGCTGGTTAAAACTTTGAACAAAGAAAGGGACAAAGAAAAAATGGAAGTAAATCAAATTCTACAACATTTGAGGGAACTAAAAATAAAGATTGTTAAAAGTAAAAAGAAAGGAATATGAAATTAGTTTATTTGATCAAGATTAAAACAGGTATGTTGTTATTTCTACTGACCTTTAATAAACTTTTGCTGATATCAAGACTGAAATGAGGGGTTCTAAAGAATTATTTACATATAGGAGATAGATATGTTAAAAAGAGACCATTTGTCATGTTAAAAACAAGATGAGTTAAGGTACTAAAATTGTTTATACTTGTTTAAGGGGAAAAGTAAATTCTTTATACATTTATTTTTATTTACTGATTTTTTTTCTTTTTTCCATTTCTTTCTTCTTATGTTTCATAACCTTTCTACTTTTAATTTTTTAATTTATTTTTAGTTTGTATTAATTTACTATTGTAGTTTCACTTTTTAATAACTTTTCACTATTAAAAAATAAGACATGTGGTCCACTGCAAAATGCCATTATTCAAACATATAGTACATGCCTTATATATAGCAATAGCAGTTAGACTTATATACCGCTTCATAGGGCTTTCAGCCCTCTCTAAGCGGTTTACAGAGTCAGCATATTGCCCCCAACAACAATCCGGGTCCTCATTTTACCCACCTCGGAAGGATGGAAGGATGAGTCAACCCTGAGCCAGTGAGATTTGAACAGCCGAACTGCAGTCAGCTGAAGTAGCCTGCAGTGCTGCATTTAACCACTGCGCCACCTCGGCTCTTATATCAATTACTCATGGTAAAAAAAATCCCTAGAGAGCTGTAGTTTAGCCAGAATTGAATAACCTGGACCACTGATTCTTATTACCTGAAGAAACAGGCTCTAAATCTCAAAGGTCCATATTCCACTTTATATTTTTTTCTTTTACTTTAATAGTTAATACAGGTAATTCTCGACTTACGACCACAATTAAGCCCAAAATTTATAAAGAATTTGTTGAGTTTTGCCCCATTTTATGACATTTCTTGCCATAATTGTTAAGTGAATCACTTTAGTTGTTAAGTTAGCAGTGAATGTTAAGTGAATCTGGTTTCCCCATTAACTTTGCTCATCAGAAGTTTTCAAAAAGTGATAGCAATAGCAATAGACTTATATACCGCTTCATAGGGCTTTCAGCCCTCTCTAAGCGGTTTACAGAGTCAGCATATTGCCCCCAACAACAATCTGGGTCCTCATTTTACCCACCTCGGAAGGATGGAAGGCTGAGTCAACCCTGAGCCAGTGAGATTTGAACAGCCGAACTGCAGTCAGCTGAAGTAGCCTGCAGTGCTGCATTTAACCACTGCGCCACCTCAGCTCACGTGACCCTGGGACACTGCAATAATCATAAATAGGAACCAGTTGCCAAGCATCTGAATTTTGATCACATGATCATGGGGATCCTGCAAAGGTTGTAACCGTGAAAAACAGTTGTCACTTTTTTCAATGCCACTGTAACTTTGAACAGACACTAAATGAACTGATGTAAAGTTGAGGAACACCTGTACTATGTAACCTTAGCCCTCTTTATCATAACGTTAAAGGCAGTTACTTAATAATAAATACAGTAGTTATCATATATTAGAATGTGAACAATTAATCATTTGGGGGAGAAGTAAAAACCTCCAATATTTGAAGTTGTTGTCATTCCGAATTTATCCCGTCCAAGATTTATTTTTTTTGTGCATGTCTTGTTCCATGTCTTCGTTTCCTGAGACAAGTATTTACATATGTTTTCCTTTTTTGGTTACTTTCATCTCCATTTGCTGGTATTGCTCAGCTTTTTTCCACATAACCAAGAATGGAAAAATGTGCCTGTTACTCCAACCAAGCTCAGGAATGACAGAAAGCATTGCTAATTAATGGCTTGCCTGATCTGCAAAAGAGGAAAGTAGCCTCTATCCATTCAGCTTTTGCAGAACACAATCAGAATTCAGAATTCAGTTTAGAACTATATGGAGGAGAAAATATGGGGGAATTATAACACCTCTGCATGCATGTTGTCTTATTATTATTATTTTTATAAAAAGCACATTTCCCTCTATTTTCTTTGAAATGCAAGTTTTAAAAAAAAAAATGGAGCTCCCGCATATATTTTAAATACACCATGTGTTAACATACAATATTAGCTGATCCTTAAATATATTCCTCTATAAGGTAATCTGCTCGCGTTTGTGGGTTGTTTTCATGATTGTAAAAAAAAACCAGTAGTAATGCATCTTTAAAAATATTTTTCTGCAAGATGCCCTGATGTTATGAAAGGGGGAAGGGAATGGCATCTGGCCAGGGAAGGCAATGCCTTTTGCAGACAACTATCCCAACTGCTCCCTCTTTTCTTGCCCGCAAAACAAAACAAAAAAATTTGAACCCTCCCGGGGCAGCTGCTTTAGGAAGTGCGGGCAGGGGAAAAACAGCGAGCCGCTGCAGCGGGAGCAGCGACAGAAGGCTGGCATCAGGGCAGAGTCGAGAAGGAGGGAACCCCCCCGCTTGAAAAGGGTCGGGCATGGGGAGCAACGGGGTGGCAGGCCGTGGTCGAAGGAGGATGTGCCATCTAAGCGGGAAGGGCTGGGCCCAAGCGGGGGCTCGGCAGACACCAACCTGTCAGCAAGAGGGTGGTAAGAGCCGCTCCGCTGGGTTTGCTGTGGGACTGCAACCAGGATCCTGCTCCGTGGTGCGGCATTGCTCCTTGCTGCTGGAGCTGGTGCGGTCCTCTCGCTGTTGCCGCTGCTCCTCCTCCCTCCGCCGCCCGCCTTCCCGCCTGACATAACCATCCCCAGCAGCAGCAGCAGCAGCAGCAGCATCGCTCCCTCCTCCTTCTATAGGAACGATCCCCAAGGCAAGAGCCAGCTAGGCCTGCAAAAGGGGGTCGGTCTATGCATATCCAGGCCCGCCTTTTCTCGCCCAGGGGAGCTGCTTTATGTCTGGGAGGCTTGGTCCTGGCTTGGTTTCGCTCTAGACTTATGGAGCTGGGTCTGCTAAAAGCGCGCGTCCCGGGCTGAACAGGAGAGACAGAGACAAATGCATTCTGGCGCTCTCCAAGCTGGCCTAAGGCAAACATACACAAACACCCTTTTGTGCTGAGGCAAACATGACCTTCTGAGGGATTCCTCTTTCCCCCCTGCAGAAGCACCCACTGGTGTGTTATTGGTAGCCATTCCACTAGCTGTGGGAGGAACCAAAAATATGAAATCAGTACATCCGAAATAGAGTTACTGGAGATGGAGTAACAAATGTCAGAGGCATTTGTGCAAAAAATGTATAATGCCCCAAAGCAGGGTGGGTTGTTTGGTAAAGAGAGCAGAAAATATCCCTCCCACTCAAAGTGTGAAAATGTAGCAAAGCTGAGTAAAATACTCTGCTAACTAAAATCAGATCCATCATCTGCCTTTCTTTAAATACGGATATACCCACACACACCACCAATCTCAAAACTACCTGTATATTTTTCTATCTAATGATGCAAAATGCAGAAGTTTGAAATTTCTCAGGAAGATTGGAGATGATTGTAATACTATAAATGTTCATGAAATTTGGGGCAATTTTAATTGAGTTTTTTTTTCTATATGGTATTGGTCTAACATTGTTTTTGTTTACTTCCATATGCTTGCTCATACTGTAATTTTGAGGAGTGCTTCCCCACCCACAAAGGCTCACTGGTGCCCTAACCACTGATAAATCTTGGTGTCCCCCTCCTGTGTACATATTGTACAAATCTTCATTGGGGTTTTTTTTCTTTTTCAACTTTGTGGTGCCCCTTTTGGGCCTGGTGCCCTAAGCATGTGTTTAATCTGCTTAATGGTTAATACACCACTGCATAAAGGTCACATTAACTCTACAATGTGTAGAGCTAACACTTGATAGATCTGACCTCCATTAATTTTATCCGATTTCCCCTTTAAAACCACCCAAGTTAGTGGCCTTCACGCATCTCTATATGGCTTCTACAAATTAATGGGAGAAAATATCTTCTCTATTAGTAGTCTGCTAGTTTTCTAAACCCATTTTAATTAAACTTAGGAATTATTGTCAGATTTCAAGCTCATAATGGGAAGACAATAGCCTTACAGCAGAATCACCACTTAACAATTTATAGAATCTTCTAGTTATCCAACAAGACCGAGTGGCTGTTGTGTTTCCCTCCCAAAAACTTGGTCAATATTCCATCACTCAGGCTGGGGGGTGAAAATCTACGCCCCTCAGACAGGGCTCGCAACTTGGGGGTCCTCCTGGATCCACAGCTGACTTTAGAACACCATTTGTCGGCTGTGACCAGGGGGACATTTGCCCAGGTTCGCCTGGTGCACCAGTTGCGTCCCTACCTGGACCGGGAGGCGCTCGCAACAGTCACTCACGCCCTCGTGACCTCAAGAGTGGACTACTACAATGCGCTCTACATGGGGCAGCCCTTGAAGAGTATTTGGAGACTTCAACTCGTCCAGAACGCAGCCGCGCGAGCGATTGTGGGTGCACCTCGGTACACCCACGTTACACCTATTCTCCGCGAGCTGCACTGGTTACCGATCAGTCTCCGGATACGCTTCAAGGTGCTAGTCGTAACTTATAAAGCTCTTCATGGTATTGGATCTGGGTACTTGAGAGACCGCCTGCTGCCAATTACCTCCCACAGACCCATTAGATCTCACAGGGTTGGCCTCCTCCGGGTGCCATCTACCAGCCAATGCCACCTGGCTATTACCCGGGGGAGGGCCTTCTCTGTGGCAGCTCCGGCCCTCTGGAATGAACTCCCCGCAGGGATTCGGACCCTCACCTCTCTCCAGGTCTTCCGAAAAGCCGTCAAAACCTGGCTTTGCCGGCAGGCCTGGGGGTGATGAGTTCCCTCCCCTCTCGACATGTATGGCTGTGCGACTGTTGTCTACTTTTATTATTTGTATTTTGTCTTTTATGTTCCCCTTTTTTTCCCCCTTGAATTGTTTGCCGCCCTGAGTCCTCCTGGAGGAGGGCGGCATACAAATAATAAAATACAAATACAAATACAAAACTAGTTTTGTTGCAGCAAAATAACAATAGTAATAGGCTTTTTTATACTGCATCACAAATTCTGAGCCACGATAGACACTAGTAGTCACTAAATCACTAGTAGACATCCTGCTATCAATGTATTGCTTAAATTTTTTTCTTTCCCTCAGGTAACAGTTGAAAGAGAAATTGCCCAGCTAGAGCTAAATAAAAGTATAGGTACAACAATCTAGTTTTACAAGCATTTAGTTATTGTGTATTTTTATAATTAGTAGATTTGGAGAGAAAATAGAAATACCCTGTGTTAGTTACAGAAATAAAGTTTATTTCAGATATTTTTTAAAAGTGAAACATGGATTCTAGGAAAGGCATAATGTGTTCCTTCATGTAAGGGTGCCTCAACTAGTAAGAACATGACAAAGAATATAATATAGCTTCAAGAGGTGCTGAAAATATATTTTTTTTCTGACTGGAAAAAAGGAACTATTTACCGTATATCAAATTGCTAAACTACTCTACAATGTTAGTTCAATTAAAATATATATGTAAATTATTTTATGCTACATAACTGCAATAGTGATAAGAAAATTTATCCCATAGTATTATCTTGTTTTTAATGCAGATATAATCACATACACATTATAAAATTTGCAGCATAATTCTATAATATACAGGTAGTCTTCAACTTACAACATTCATTGTAAGTCACTTGAATCACTTGAAAACTGTGGCAAGAAAGGTCATAAAATTCACAGTTATTGTCTTGCTTAGCAACACAAAATTGAGGCTCAATTCTGGTCGTAAGTTGAGGAGTACCTGCATACTGTTTCTGAGTCTTTCTGTGGAAACAGTGACATTCCTGGGGTTGTGACTACAGTATAGTCAATTGTTAACTAACTTGCCATGGTAACTTGGCCATGTACTCTTCTACCAAACAATGGAAACATTTATATTCTGTAACAGATCAGTTGATCAGAGAAGTGGGGAGTTCTGTAACTTTGTCCCTGAAGATATGAACGGCTAATTAACAAAATTATTAATATGTTGAACATAAATGTATCAAATCATGTTACTGATCCCTGTTCTTATGCAGCTACGTGATCCTGTTTTTTCCAGCAGATTTAACAGAACTCTTTACTGTTCTCTATAAACAAAACAGCTTTGATAGCATTTTAAGACTTGACTTTTTTTGTTAAGCAATAACAGCTGACTTTCAAATCCCCCTCAGACTTTGAAATAATGAATCATAAAGTTGTTCCTTTAATATGAGTTCTTCATAAGTAGTTTTATTTCAATTTGTATAACAGTGATACGTTAATTTATGAAATAAAATCAATGTAATTATTGCATTTAATCATCATATTTATTAGTATTATTTTATCAAGGAAATTTTCCAAAACAAAACCTTAACCTCTGAATTAAAACCTTTTCAGATTTCTTGGACTGATACAGAATTTAGATTTAGATTTAGCAATAAATCCAAATATAGATTTATGGCAACAGATCTAAAAATGTAGTCTTATCTAGCATTATAACTTTAGTCAAAACATGTTTTAATTCTGCTTTTCATTGTAATGAATATATATGAACACACAACCCTTGCATATATGAACAAAACAGAGTTGTGAGAACAAGAATCCTTACTAGCTTCAACTGATATACCAGTTCTAAAATTTATTACATGTTCAAAAAGAGAAAGTAGCACCTATCTAAAAATTGAAGCAAGGAAATGTTTCATTGAAGCAAGGAAATGTTTCATTGAAGCATTATTCAAAATAGCTCACAGGCCATTCTAAATGATTGAACATGTTTAAACCAACCATAATTCATGTTTGTGATGCTTTATGATACAGATCTTATAATGTGATCTGACACAAGTAAGTAATACAATACAATAGCAGAGTTGGAAGGGACCTTAGATGTCTTCTAGTCCAATCCCCTGCCTAGGCAGGAAACCCTATACCATTCCAGACAAATAATATCCAACATCTTCTTAAAGACTTCCAGTGTTGGGGCATTCACAACTACTGGAGGCAAGCTGTTCCACTGATTAATTGTTCTAACTGTCAGGAAATTTCTCCTTAGTTCTAAGTTGCTTCTCTCCTTGATTAGTTTCCGTCCATTGCTTCTTCTACCCTCAGCTGCCTTGGAGAATAGTTTGACTCCATCTTCTTTACGGCAACCCCTGGGATATTGGAACACTGCTATGTTTTTTCCCCTAGTCCTTCTTTCTCTTAAACCAGACATAACCAGTTCCTGCAACCCGTTCTTCATATGTTTTAGTCTCCAGTCCCCTAATCATCTTTGTTGTTCTTCTCTACACTCTTTTTGGAGTCTCCACATCTTTTCTACATTGTGGTGACCAAAACTGAATGCAGTATTCCAAGTGTGGCCTTACCAAGGCATTATAAAGTGGTATTAACACTTCACGTGATCTTGATTCTATCCCTTTGTTTATGCAGCCTAGAACTGTGTTGGCTTTTTTGGCAGCTGCTGCACACTGCTGACTCATATTTAAATGGTTGTCCACTAGAATTCCAAGATCCCTCTCACAGTTACTACTATTGAGCAAGGTACCACCTATACTGTACCTGTGCATTTCATTTTTGTTGCCTAAGTGTAGAACCTTACTCTTTTCACTATTGAATTTCATTTTATTAGATAGTGCCCAATGTTCAAGTTTGTCAAGATCCTTCTGTATCTTGAGCCTATTTTCTGGAGTGTTGGCTATTCCTGCCAGCTTGGTGTCATCTGCAAATTTGATGAGTTTCCCATTTATTCCCTCATCCAAATCATTGATGAAGATGTTGAAGAGTACTGGGCCTAAAACAGAGCCTTGGGGTACTCCACTGCATACTTCTCTCCATGAAGATGCGTTTCCATTGAGGACTACACATTGGCTGACCAGTGCGGTTGGTCAGCCAGTTAGGAATCCATCTGGTCGTGATGCTGTCCAACCCAAATCCTTCTACTTTATCTAATGGTAGGTTATTGCCTACCTTATCAAATGCCTTACTGAAGTCCATGGAAAGAATATTTTGGTAGAAATTTGGTTGTAAAACAAGGGGATAGAGAGTTGCTAAATAAATTTTTCCCCATTTCATTACCTTTCTTGCCACAGTTGGTAAGTGAATTACTGTAGTTGTTAAATTAGTTACACTGGTTAACTGGTAAGTGAATTTGCATTCTCAATTGATTTTGTTTGTCAGAAGGTTACATAAGGTGATCACATAACTTGGGACATTGTAACTCATAAATTCAGGGAGTTCTCGACTTACAACATTTCATTTAGTAACCATTCAAAGTTACAACGGCACTGAAAAAAGTGACTTATGACTATTTTTCACACTTATGACCATTGCAGCATCCCTCTTATCACATGATTTACATTTGGATGCTTGACAACTGACTCACATTTATGACGGTCGTAGTGTCCCAGAGTCATGTGATCCCATTTTGTGACCTTCTGACAAGCAAAGTGAACGGAGAAACCAGATTCATTTAACAACCGTTAAACTAATTTAAGAACTGCAGGGATTCACTTAACAAATGTAATGAAAAAAGTCGTAAAATGGGGCAAAGCTCACTTAACAAATTTCTCACTTGGCAACTTAAATGTTGGGCTCAATTATAGTTGTAAGCTGAGGACTACCTGTAAATACCCATTACCAGGGGTCCAAATTTTTATCAGGGGGATGCTGCAAGGGTCACAAATGTAAAAAGAGGTCATTAGTCACTTCTTTCAATATTGTTGCAACTGTGAACAGTGACTAAATGAATGGTTGTAAGTCAAGGACTACCTAAATAGAAAATTGAGACTGATGTTCCAAGGTTATTTCAGTCCTTGGCTGATTTTGATTGAGAATATAGGTCACCTGTATGTCAGAGGTACTTCTCCAATGATCTACGTACTTTCTGGAGATACAAGACTTTCTTGCCATATTTGTTAAGTGAATCACTGCAGTTGTTAAATTAGTAACACGGTTATTAAGTGAATCTAGTTTTCCCGTTGACTTTGCTTGTTAGAAGGTCGCAAAAGAGGATCACATGACCCCCTCCCCGGGACAATGCAGCTGTCATAAATGTGAGTCAGTTGTCAAGCATCTCTAACCATTGCAGATGCTGCAATGGTCGTAAGTGTGAAAAATGGTTGCAAGTTATTTTTTTCAGTGCTGTTAAACAGTCACTAAATGAACTATCGGAAGTCGAGGACCGACTACCTGTAAATCAATACATACTGCCTTAGATAAAATTTTAGGATCTTCAACTTTCTGTCTTTTACTTTCATATTATTTTCCATATGAGAAAATATTGCAAATTCTTTTTCCTTATTTTTACATCTGTTCCTTTGTGGATTTTTTAAAACTCATATTATAACTTGTGACAATATTTTCCAATAACACTTTCTTCTGGCGCCCTCTGTTGTCCAAAGAGAATCATTAATGCTGAAACTCTATACTAAAGTTAATCTCTATAGTATAGTATGAAAAGCTATATGGCAAACTATTATACAGGAATAATGACTCTAGTCTACATCTTCTAAAAATCCATAAATTGGCATGGCTCTTCAGCAATCATTGCAATTTATTTTAAAATGAGATTAAAAGGGACTTCTTTTTAATAAAAAAATAAATTAAGAATAAGATACCAGTTTTATGCAACCAAATAACAACAACATAACAAATAACAATAAAAAGATATGCAGGAAATGCTGCATTTTTATATAGTAGAAGGGTAAAATAGTACCAAAAGTCCTGAGAATTACATCAGCAAAGAATGTGAACCTCTAGAATACTCACTCCTCCTTATAACTTCAAAAGAAGAGTCAGGTTTTGAATAATCCAAAACATGATGAAATTGGATAGGACTCTGTAGGCATGAGAGAAGGCAACTTATAAAAGAATTGGGGAAAAACAATTCCAGAAGAAAGCAATGGCAACTATTTCTGGATTCTTTTGAATAAAAGTGTATTGACAAATTGGAAACATTTAGACAAGTTTAAATGTCAGTGTGGGATTCCCTAGGTTGAAAGGTACCCTTTTAATTAATAAAGGTTAAATATAATGTGGCCATAACAAAGTCAATCAGAAAGAAAAGTTTGATGTTTTACAAGGACACCTAATAGAACTACCGAATGTGGAAAGCAATGGAGTCAATATTGTTAAGGTAGAAATGAAGCATTGTTGTAGTTAGTTGCAAAGTCATGTCCGACCCATCGCAACCCCATGGACAATGTTCCTCCAGGCTTTCCTGTCATCTACCATCCTCTGGAGTCGATTTAAGTTCACACCTACTGCTTCAGTGACTCCATCCAGCCACTTCATTCTCTGTCATCCCTTTCTTCTTTTGTCCTCAATCTTTCACAACATTAGGCTCTTCTCCATTGAGTCCTTTCTTCTCATTAGATGGCCAAAGTATTTGAATATCATCTTCAGGATCTGGCCTTCTAAAGAGCAGCCAGGGTCGATCTCCTCTAGGACTGACCAGTTTGATTGTCTTGCAATCCAAGGGAGTTGCAAGAGTCTTCTCCAGCACCACAATTCAAGGCCTCAATTCTTTGGCACTCGGCCTTTCTTATGATCCAATTTTCTTATGGTCCAACCTTCACAGCCATACATTGCAACTGGAAAAACCCTAGCTGTGACTATACGCACTTTTGTTGGCAGGGTGATGTCTCTGCTTTTTAGTATGCTGTCTAGATTTGCCATAGGTTTCCTTCCCAGGAACAAGCGACTTTTAATTTCTTGGCTGCAGTCCCCATCTGTGGTGATCTTGGAGCCCAGGAAAATACCTACCTCCATTTCTTCCCCATCTATTTGCCAGGAATTGAGAGGACCACATGCCATGCTCTTAGTTTCCTTAATGTTGAGTTTCAAGCCAACTTTTGCACTCTCTTCATCCGCATCAAGAGGCTCTTTAGTTCCTCTTCACTTTCTGCCATTAGAGTGATATCATCTGCATATCTGAGGTTGTTGATATTTCTCCCTGCAATCTTAATTCCAACTTTTGATTCATCAAGCCCCGCCTTTCTCATGATGAAACATATGGTACTAAATGAAGCATATGATACTGTATTTGGATATTTTCGGTACAGTTAGTAATCAGTTTACAACTAGAATTGGAACCAGAGCTTCCATTGCTAAGCAAGGCAGCTGTTAAATGAACCATGCCTGATTTTAGACTTTTGTGCTAAACTTAAACAAATCATTGCAGTTATTAAGTGAATCACATGGTCATTAAAGGAATCTGATTTCCCCTATTCACTTTGCTTGTTGGAAGTCAGCTGAGAAGATTGCAAATAGTGATCACATGACCCAATAAGGCTGAAACTGCTGTAAATATATGCTGATCACTAAATGCCCTAATTTTGATTATGTCCCTTGGTGATGGTAGACAGTTGTAAGTGTGAGGATGGAGTTTTTTCAGTGCTTTTGTAACTTTGAAAAGTTACCACTAAATGAATGGTTGTAAGTCAAGAACTACCCATAGACGTCAGCTTTTGAAATCCACAACAGATACTTTGAAATACTGCAGTACACTATTCAGAACATAGGAACAAACAAACAAATAAAATGGCAATGATACCCCAAAAGGACATAGGTAACTATGTTGTTGACTAGAGCTTTGCAGCCTAGCAAGATCATATGCATTAGAATTAATGGATAATTTGTGAATATCAATGCCATACAAGTGTATATATAGCTATTATAAATGCAATGAAGGAAGATATTAAGGAGTTCTGTGCAGTGGTGAAATCTAAGTTTTTTGCCTACCGGTTCTATGAGAGTGGCTTGGTGGGGAGGGTCATGTGACTTGGTGGGTCAACTTTTTTTCACTTTTTAAAGCAATTTTTTTCCTGCCTATTCACCCGAACCATCAGGGAAAAAAAATGCTTTAAAAAGTGGGAAAAAGAGGTTTCCGACAATCATGCAGATTAGCTGCGAGTCATGCAATCGTTGGAAGCTTTTTCCCCCACAAAAAAAAAATGCTTTAAAAAGCGATTGGGAAAACTTCCAACGATCGCACAGCTCACAGCTGAGCTGCACAATCCTCAGAAACTTTTTTTTTACTACCAGGAACAATTGTCCCTACCAGTTCGGCCAAACCAGGCCAAACTGGGAGGATTTCACTCAGAGGTGGGTTCCTACCAGTTCGCACCTATTCGGTAGAACCGGTTCGTCAAATCTACCGAACCGGTTAGAAGAGGTTCCACCAGTGGACCCGGAAAGCAGGCCACACCTACAGAAGAGGTTCCAAAAATTTTTGAAACCCACCACTGCCACACACAGACACACAGACACACACAGAGAGAGAGACAGACAGACAGACAGACAGACTGACTGACTGACTGACTGACACACACAGAGAGAGAGAGAGAGAGAGAAAGGAAGGAAGAAATAAATAAAAAAAGAAAAAATAAAGAAAAAGAGTGAGAGATGAAAGAAAAAAGGGACAGAGAGACAAAAGGAAGGGGAGAGAGAGAGAGAGAGAGAGAGAGAGAGAGAGAGAGAGAGAGAGAGAGAGAGAGAGAGGACACACCGGCAAGCCACTCCCAACAGGTCACATGGCCGGCAAGCCACTCCCACAAAGGAGGCCACACCCACAGAGTAGGTTCCAAAACTTTTTGAAACCCACCACTGATTTCACTCCTGGTTCAGTGGCAATTTAAATAAACACTCAATGTAGCCTCTATAACATCGTGGTATGGAAGATGAATGGAAGAACCCGACTCTATAGGAAAATCTGAATTAGACAAATACAAAATGCAGGAAATAACCTAATATAATTTTCCTAAGATAATTGTTTTTTCATTGTAAGAACACCTATATGTAATGCTTTTTTTAAAAAAACGTGACAGAATATAAATGTACTACATAAATAAATAAATCCAAATTCCGTATCTGTCTGGACAACACTGAAATCAAAAGTATTATGTAATAACAAGCAAGTGCTATATAAGTGCAACTGTACAGGTGCAAACTATAGACATTTCATGAATTACTGGGATCAAATATATACTAAACTTTTTAAAAAGTACGTATGCAGCAATATTTCATTTACACTCACATTACAAGATCAATATAAGGAACAGATTTTCTACACTTGACCTATGCAGAAGGAACATGAAGAGATAGATTGCAAAATATTCTAAAAATTTCAAAAGAAAGATTTAAGTGGCTTTCAGAACAAGCTATCAAGATGGCTAAGGACAGATTATGAATGCTCAGAAGAACAAGTAAGCGAACATAACTTTATTGATTACCGTATATACTCGAGTATAGGCTGACCCGAATATAAGCCGAGGCACCTAATTTTACCACAAAAAACTGGAAAAGTTATTGACTCGAGTATAAGCCTAGGGTGGGAAATGCAGCAGCTACCGGTAAATTTCAAAAATAAAAATAGATACCAATAATGTTTTTGAATATTTATTTCAAAGAAAAACAGTAAACTAGCGGTGTATTCAATGAAATACTTCACTCACCTCATGATGCTGATGTCCCGCTGTGATGATGATGTCCCGTGCAGCCGCGGGAGCGATGTCCCGCCTCCTATGACACACGGCACAGTGATTCCTATCATTGGATCACTGTACCAGAGGAGGTGGGACATCGCTATGTGGCTGCTTGCCATAACAAGGAGGAGGTGGGACATCGTTGCAGAGCGGCAGGAGGGGGAGGAAGGGGAATCGTAAGACAGCCCTGCATTACATTAGAACGTGAGGAGGGGGGATGGTGCGGTGCGCGCTGCGCGGCAAACTGACACAGAGGGAGGGGAAACTCACAGGGGCACTGGGCCATTCACGAGTGTCACCCAGCGGCATGGCCCCGCCCCTTTTTCTCCTCCATTTCGGGCAAATTTTTCACTGACTCGAGTATAAGCCGAGGCGGCTTTTTTCAGCCCAAAAAGTGGGCTGAAAAACTAGGCTTATACTTGAGTATATACAGTAGTTAATTGAACATAAGAAAATATGTTTCAGACACAATAAGTTATAATAAAATTAGAATAAGATTCAATACACTAAGATTAAACTAAAATAAAGATAAAATAGAGTACAAACACAAAAAATGTGTACTAAAATACAAAACCGTATGTGTACATACTGTTATCTTTATTTTATCCTATCTTACTTTATTTAATCTTATTTTATTATATCTCCCAGTAATAATCAGTTGACAACTGAACAACTCTAACTCTAACCATAAATTTAATAGTTCTAAAGACTATATACGCTTTGTGCCTTAAAGGAAATAAGATCATCTTTTCTTATGGTCTCCCTTGCTGGAACATATAATTGGCAATTGAATAAGATGTGCACAGTGTCTTCTATTTCTGATGCTCCACAATGCTTTGAGTATATGAAAACCAAACAGAGACTTTCAGTGTCAAGCTATAAATGACAAATGATGCCAACTAAAGAATAAAATAACAACAAAAAGAAAATGAGAAGTGTTTTTAAGAAGATGGGAGAAATCAAACAAAAAATTTCAGCAAAAATAAGAAGTTTCAACCAGGTTATAGTAGCTAATAGAAGCAGAGGAGACAAAAATCTATATAGAGCCCTCTACAAATATGGTAAGCCTGTAAAATGACATAAATATTTTTTATAGAAAGAGATTATATCAGGTGGTATTTACTGAATGTACTGCAGTAGAAAAAGAAGTAAACTGGAACAGATTAGCTGTTAGAAGGAAAGTACCATCATTGACTATAGAGATGGAAGGGAATGAAAATTTAGGTTCCCCTCGCACATAAGTGCTAGTCGTTCCTGACTCTAGGGGAGGTGCTTATCTCCGTTTCAAAGCCAAAGAGCCAGTGCTGTCCAAAGACATCTCCGTGGTCATGTGGCCGGTATGACTAAACACCAAAGGCACAGGGAACGCTGTTACTTTCCTACCAAAGGTGGTCCCTATTTTTCTACTTGCATTTTTACGTGCTTTCAAACTGCCAGGTTGGCAGAAACTGGGACAAGTAATGGGAGCTCATTCAGTTGCACGGTGCCAGGTATTCGAACCGCCGAACTGCCAACCTTTCAATCAACAAGCTGAGCTTGTCGATTGAAAGGTTGGCAGTTTGGCGGTTTGAGTATTTTATAGCGTCATGTTGGTGTCATGTGACATAACATGACTTTTTTCCCCTTCACTAAAACGGGTGGATGTGGCCAGCACATGATGTATCTGAGCTGTTGGCTTTGAGTTTGATGCCCCTCTTTTAAGCAAGCAAGCTAATGTATGAACTGAGTGGTTCAGACTAGAAAAACAAATGAAACAACAAACTACAGGTAGTCCTCATCCTCTGACCATAATGGAGCCCCAAATTTATGTTGTTAAGTGAGACATTTGTTGAGTTTTGCCCCATTTTATGACCTTTCTTGTCACAGTTGTTAAGCAAAACCCTGCAGTTAGTAAGTTAGTAACATGGTTGTTAAGTAAATTTGGCTTCCCCATTGACATTGCTTGTCAGAAGGTTGCAAAAGCAGATTACATGATCCTGGGACCCTGCAACTGTCATAAATATGAGTCAGTTGCCAAGCATCTGAATTTTGATAACCTGACTATGGGGATGGTGCAACAATCATAAGTGTGAAAAATGGTAATAAGTCACTTTTTTCGGTACCACGTAACTTTGAATGGTCACTAAATGAACTGTTGCAAGTCACGTACCACCTGTATATTGTTCAGATAGATGATTACCTTATAATAATCCAATTTATTTCCTATTTTCACCTCCTATAATTTCCCTGGGACAATTTGGCATAAATAGAAGCTTTATGAAAACCTAATTCTTTTGCTTATCCCATCCCTTCATCAGCAATTACCTTTCAGATACTGATTTTCCTCATATACAACCATAGAATTTTTTTAAAAGAAAAAAAATCTCTTTATTATTTATTTATTTATTTATTTATTTATTTATTTATTTATTTATTTATTTATTTATTAGACTTATATACCGCTTCATAGGGCCTTCAACCCTCTCTAAACGGTTTACAAATTTTTTAGCAAATTGAGTCAGCAACTTGCCCCCACAGTCCGGGTCCTCATTTCACCCACCTCGGAAGGATGGAAGGCTGAGTCGACCTTGAGCCGGTGAGATTTGAACCGCTGAGCTGCAGATCACAGTCAACCAAATTGGCCTGCAGTACTGCACCCTAACCACTGCGCCACCTCGAGGAAATATAGTGTGTCAAATTCTCATGGTTAGCAATTGCACTGTAGTCTTTTAACTTTATAATGTTTCTTTTCGATGTGCACTTTAACACTACCTGCTGTTATGTATGTCTGTATAATTGATAATGAGACACCACAGACTTTGTTAAACAGTAGGTAGTGAGAGCATATAAATGTATTGAAAAATTGCTCTCTCAGCCTTCTGCCAACTTTAGTCTCATCAAAACCTGACATTTTGTTTCTACAAATGACACTACATACAGTTTCCATGGAAACTGAAGATTCGGCACAAGCATTCTTAAAACAGGCAGATAGGAGTATGTTTATTTTTTTATTTTGCTGATCAAACAGTGAATGTCACCTTATCAGAAAGCATTATAACATAGCAAGTTTTTAGAAAGAAGATTCCTCCCCCACACTTCCACATCCTGGACATTAATTTGTGAAATGGTATAATACAGCAGATTTAACACATCAAAGGTTATACGTATGTACATTAGATACCCTTCATTGAGGAAGCTATTACTAATCCTATAACATCCTCCTACCAAAAGAGACAGTTGGGCAAAGTGCATTGGTGGATGACCCAGGGTAGCTTCTCCTGATGTTCCAATGGGTGTTGTGGCCTGCCAGCAGAGCTGGCAACAGATTCGGACAATGATGAGATTGGGGAGGAACATGGGCCAGTACTGGAGTCTGGGGAAGGCTCTGATGAGGACTCTGTGTCAGAGGAGGGAGTGGGCCAGAGCCATATGCCAGCTATCAGTTGCTTTCAGAGTCAGACATCAGTGAGGCAGACGAACAGCTGGAGCCTGTTCCCAATGTGTGCATTCACAGAATTGCCAGATGAAGGGAACAGCTAAGGAACAGAGAGTGAGTTGGGAGTAAGACCACAGGTGGACAATGAATGGCCCCTCCCAGAGGAAATAAAAGAGGAGTGAAAGGGGAGTGGAGTTTGCAGGAGACAATTAGTACTTTTAATTGGTTCGTGACACTCCGAGACTCCTTGCCAAGTTTTGCAGATATCAGCCAGTCAGCTGTCAGAGTCAAGTAAGGTCTGTGACTGCAAATCCTCCCTCAAAAGACTTTGTGGATGTGAATGAGCAGAATTCACAGTAAATTAATAAAAGGGGTTTTTGTAGGGACAAGGAGTTTGCTTCATGCTCTTGGGAAGCCTCGGTCAGGACACAGGCTGCACTTGAACTCCAATAAACCTTCAGGCAGTTAATAGTCCAGGGAGTCATAAATCAACGTATTGCCCTTTTTTACTCTTTGTTTTCTGGGCTCAGCGGAGATGGAAAGGGTTTTCTCCAAAGGTTCAGTATGTTCAGGGTTTCCTGTTATTGGATGTTCCCCCTCTGGCTCCATCTGTCATGGGGAAGGCTCTTCCTCCCCATCACCTAGGGACTGTATGCCAGGGGTGTCAAACTCAAGGCTTGTGGTCCAGATTTGGCCCACGAGGTGCTTAGATCTGGCCTCCATAGAAAAGCGAAGGACCAGCCCGCAGTACCTCTGCCAGCAAAAATGGATGTCTAAGGAAGAATGCCTTAGGTCCTCTTGAGTTCAATTTTCAGCTGTGATGGCCTCCTGCAACTCTCTGCCAGTGAAAATGGAGCCAAAGAGGACCACATGCGGCTCTCCTGAGCTCCGTTTTTACTGGCACAGTGCTCGGGTGACGTTGAGCTGGCCATGTTCTCCCTGGCCACCCCCCCACTCTATCCCTAAGGTCAAACACAATCCTGATGTGGCCCTCAATGAAATCCAGTTTGACACCCCTGCTCTATTCATTTCCTGTTCTTGGGCACAAGGCACAAATTCAGAGGCCTTGGACAAATATTCATGTCAGTTGAGGATGCTGTGGCCTCAATAGACTCAGATGGCCACCAACAGTCCATACAGCATCCTTCTGGGTGAATTCAGTACACTGGCAGCTTCTCACAGACAAGGTATGGCTGGGAACCCCACCAGTCAGCTAATTTATGCCTAAATTTCTCAACAGTATTCAGTTGCCAGGTTGCAAGTCCTGAAACTCTGTTTTTAGATCAAATGTTTTCTTACTTCTTTGGCCTCGTCACCCTGAAGCAGCCTGAGCCTTCTTATACAAACTCTTCAAGTTCGTCCCACATATCCCCGGTGGGAGATAAGTGATGTCTGGTCAAAAGAGTCTGGTCTAAGAAGACACCAAATGCTAAATCCGCGACCAGTAGGGCTTCCTTCTCAAATATCAACTGGTATGGGGAGTGTCAAAGGGGTGGGATTCTACCAGTTTGGGTGAACCAGCAGTTCTAACGACAGTGGTAGGTTTCAATTTTTTTAGACCCTATTCTGTAGGTGTGGCCTGTTTTGTGGGAGTGGCTCGGCAGTCGTGTGACCAGGTGGCTGTGGCCAACTTGGAAAATGTGGTGAAACTCACTTAACAACACTCTTGCTTAGCAAACAAACTTTTGGGCTCAGTTGTGATCATAAGTTCTCTTTTTCTTTCTTTCTTTCTTTCTTTCTTTCTTTCTTTCTTTCTTTCTTTCATTCATTCTTTATTTATTTATTTATTTCATCTATCTCTCTCATTTTCTTTTTTTCTTTCTTTCATCTATCTCTCCCATTTTCTTTTTTGTTTCTTCCTTTCTTTCTCTTTCTCTTTCTGTCTTTCTCTGTGTGTGTGTCTTCTCTCTCTCTCTCTCTCTCTCTCTCTCTCTCTCTCGCTCTTTGTCTCCCTCTCTCTCCCTTCCTCTGTGTCTCTCTCTGTCATTCTCTCTGTGTGTCTATCTGTGTGTGTGTGTGTGTCTGTCTGTCTGTCTGTCTCTCTCTCTCTCTCTCTCTGTATCTCCTCCCTCCCTCTGTGTGTCTGTGTGTGTCTTTCTGTCTCTCACTCTCTCTGTGTATGTTTCTTTCTCTGTCTATCTCTTTCACTCACTCACACAGAGCCACAGACACACACATACTGTGGTCACTTTGTTGAGTATTCCAATCACATTTGAAACACTCAACAACTGGCCTGCATTTATGGTTTTTTGCAGTATTGTGCAGTCATTGGATCAAAATATATGGTTAAAAGTAGCTGGCAGCAGCGTTTTTCCTTGGGGGGCTCCGCAGAACATCCCAAGACCGATGCCACCACATCTGCCCTCTTCAGGGATAGGTCCTCTTCAGAAGGACGAGGCTCCGCTGGCCCCTTTGCGTTCCTTGTTTTCCGGCTGTGGTCCCATGCCGTAGAAAAGATAGGTGCGCGCATGCTCCGCACAATTACAGGCACGGAGAGGGAAGCCTCTGCATAAGTCTGGGCGAGTGAGAACAAGTTCCCGCCATTACGAAGGCTCTGGGATGAGAGACGAAATCTTTGCTGTGAGACAGTAAAGCTCCATCCACCAGAGGCAGCAGAACCAAAGGCCCTCTCCCAACTGGCACCTCCTCCTTCTGAGGGCAAGGGAGCTGGCAGCCCCTGAGATATTGGAACACTGCTACCATGTCTCCTGTTAGATTGGGTAATAGAAAGGCACACACAGGCTAACAGTAACCACAGCTCTTTATTAACTCAGTAGCAACTATGTACAATTCAGCAAAGATTGAGTCTGACAGCAGCCCTTTTATAGGGAGCTATCAGATCCTTCAACCAATGAGATTAAACCTCTGTTCCCGCCAGAACAGAGGATCATGGTGGAAACCACTATAACTGAAACTAGTATCTAACACCCCTCCCCTCTAGATGGAACAATCCTACTGGTCACGTAGTCATGCAGGTAGGCGGGCTTTTTGGTAGCTCTGCCTGACCTGCGCAGTTCAGTTGGAGGGTGTTCTTTGGCAGGTTGGACGGACCTGTTTGCTCCGCAGCTCTGCTTGGTGGAAGTTCCTGGAACCTTTCATAGGCCATGGCTATAGCTTCTAGAGCTGGTTCGTTCGGAGCTCGCTGTGAGCCTGCAACAAAAGAAGCTAAGTATTCTGGTGACTTCGGGTTTGAGTTGAGTGTGGAAGGAGTGACTTCGTGCTCCTTTTGGGTAGGGCTTTGGCTAACTCGAGCAGGAGTTACCTCTGACTGCCTAAGAGTGGAGTTGGAGAGGCGGCCACGGAGTTGGTCCTTCTCCAATTCCAAGGCAGTGACTCAAGGTGTCAGCATGCCCCAAAGGGGAGCCTGGTTGGTGGATGAGATGATAGGTGTAGGCCACTAGGAAAATAGTCCATCTGGTCATCCACAGCGATAATGACAGAGGAGTAGGTCAGTCCCCAGCCAGCAAGCCAGGTAGCGGTTTATGGTCCATAATTAGTTCGAAATCAGGGCCGTAGAGGTACTCATGGAACCTTTTTACACCGGCCACTGCAGCCAAAGCCTCATGGTCCACCTGGCTATAGTTCCGCTTGGCAGTGGACAAGGTCCTTGAGTAATAGGCTATAAGAGCCTTCGTTCCATTGGGCATGCGGTGGCTGAGGACAGCTTCGATGCCAAATGGGGAAGCGTCACAAGTCAACACCAGTTGCAGAGTCTGGCTGTACTGCACCAGGAACGTGTCTGCTGACAGAAGTCTTTTTACCATGGCAAACAAGGCAGCCTCAGCCTTCAGACACTTTCCTGAAGCCTGGAGAGGGCAAAAAATGGTTCAATGGGCAAACCAGAAGTTCGTTCTTGAACTTCTGTTGGGCCGTTTGGCTGTTTTTGCCCTCGTCAGGCTTCAGGAAAGCCTCTGAAATCTGAGGAGAGAAGCCTCTGGAATAGAGCCGAGGTGGCACAGTGGTTAAATGCAGCACTGCAGGCTACTTCAGCTGACTGCAGTTCTGCAGTTCAGCTGTTGAAATCTCACTGGCTCAGGGTTGACTCAGCCTTCCATCCTTCCGAGGTGGGTAAAATGAGGACCCGGATTGTTGTTGTGGGCAATATGCTGACTCTGTAAACCGCTTAGAGAGGGCTGAAAGCCCTATGAAGCGGTATATAAGTCTAACTGCTATTGCTATTGCTATTGAGGAGCACAAAAATCCTACCCGCGTGGTGGTCGTGCATGCATACACATGGGGGGTGTTGTTCATGCATGCACAGGTGGGGGATCACTTGCACATGCGCAGGTGGGTGGGCACGTATGTGTGTGCAATAGCACACGTACGCACAGTTTTTCCACACCTTTAGAAAAAGGTTAGCCATCACTGCCTTAGTCAATTTATTACTTTATTGCTAACTTCAGAATTGAATTTGGTTTGTACAATATATGTAGTATTCAATTTACAACAGTTCATTTAGTCACCATTCAAAGTTACAATGCCACTGAAAAAAGTTACTCATAACCGTTTTTCATACTTATGACAATTGCAGCAATTCCATAGTCAATTTACATTCGGATGCTTGATAACTTATTCACATTTATGATGGTTACTGTGTCCTAGGTCATGTGATTCCCTTTTGCAACTTATTGACAAGCAAAGTTCAATGGGGAAACCAGATTCACTTAACAATTGTGTTACTAATTTATCAACTGCAGTGAGTCGTAAAATGGGGCAAAACTCACTTAACAAATATTTAACTTAGTATCATAATTTTTGGGCTCAATTATGGTCATAAGTTGAGGACTTCCTGTACATCCAAACCAGTCCTATAATTGCCCAGAATGAGGCAGATACCGCCAGTGGCTAGTGAGGAATTATATAGTTAATATAATTATTCTTCAAACATATATTTGACTCATCCTCTTTTTATCATATTAAAAATTATATTGACAATTTTTGCATATTGTATTGGATGTCTGAGACTCAAGAACATCTAGTAATGTATTTCTGTATATGCCCTCAGGTGGCTGGAAAACAATGTTGTCTTGCCATCACAAAAATGAGATTCAATTGTCAGTTTAGTCAGCTGTGAAATTGAGAAGGGTGGCAGAATATCATTTGGTCCTTTGTCTGATGCAGCAAAATCTAATGAGTATGTCCTGAGGTATTTGTGCACAAAGAACAAGGTCATGCAATTGTGGTAAAATTCTGGCATTTCACTGGTCAAATGGGAAGTAAAGTACTTCAAAGTTTGAGGTATTACAAGTTTTTCTGTAGATATTCCAGCATTGCTATGTATAAAGTGTTAATGAATGCAGATGGCATTTGTTTCATGATCTCTTTACAACATAGAAGCAACGACTTGTGACTTTGGATGCTAACAACAATCCTTGCAAATTCTTAGGGGGCACTCTGTTAATCCTTCAACACTAATGTTAAAAACTTTACTGTTAAACTTTATTAACCTTATCTGAAATTTAAAGCCTGTAAGATTCTGAATCACCTTATGCAGCTAGAATTGTAGATTCCCCCCCCCCCCCCGCTTAGGAAAGCATGAAAGAAACTTCCTTCCTTTCTAAACTCTGCAAGAGCAGAAGTATATAAAAAATGGAATGGAAAAAGAAAGGAAGGAAGGAAGGAAGGAAGGAAGGAAGGAAGGAAGGAAGGAAGGAAGGAAGGAAGGAAGGAAGGAAGGAAGTCCTCATTTCATTTGTCTTCTATGCCACAGACATTACTTTTCTTTGAAAAAACCACCCACTTGGTCACTTCCCCTAGGTCCTCTACACCTATTTTTCAATATAAAATCATTATTGGCAGCTATTCAATTCACTACCAATTTTAGGCCTTCTTCTGAAGTTGACAAAGAGTTACTCCTTGATAAATTAATGTTTGAGGGTACATTAAGTTTCCCTTTCATTTCTGCAGTCTGGGAGATAAACAAAACAAATGATCCCCAACCCTTAGTACACTCAGAACATGTTCAGGCAGCTTTATTCTGAGTTTGTTGTTTCCATAAATCTAATCCTTACAGTACAACAGGACTCACAACACATCGGCTCCAGTAATCTCTGGCAAAACAACTGCTATACCACCTACATTACATTATAATTAAAAAATATTAAGAATTTTACAAGCAATAATTAATTTTAAAACTTAAGAAATTACCCCTTACTAGATCCCTAAATATTTAGTTTGGTATAGTGATTAAGGCATCAGTATAGTAAGTGGAAGGTCATAAGTTCTAGTTCCACCTTAGTCAGAAAGCCAGGGAGATGACCTTGGGTGAGACATTTATCTCAGCCCTGGGAGGAAGCAATGACAATTCACTTCTGTAAAATCTTGCAAAGAAAACTGCAGGGATTTGTCCATGTGGTCCCTGAGAATCAAACACAATTAAACTGAAGAAGAAAGGATAAAAACATGGGGTTAGTTCTCCGCCTGCAGGGACCCTTCCTGTTTAACACTGCTTATGATCTGGGACACTGTGCGGTAGATATGAGGTGCTTGAAGTTACAAGATACAGCTGCTCCTTATTCCTTTAAGATTATGCCAGAAAAAAGAGACAAATACAGATCCAAATATAGATAGTCCTTAATGGATGACAAAAATTGAGCCCAAAATTTATGTTGTTAAGTGAAACATTTATTAAGTGAGTTTTGTCACATTTAATGACTATTTTTGCCACATTTGTTAAGTGAATCACTGCAATTGTTAAATTAGTAGCAGAATTGTTAAGAGAATCTGTCAGAAGATCGCAAAAGGGAATCATATAACTCTTGGACACTGCAACCATCATAAATGTGAATCAGTTGTCAAGCATCCAAATGTAAATCACATGACCATGGGAATGCTACAATGGTCATAAGTGGGGAAAATGGTCATATTTAAATCACTTTTTTCAGTCTCTTTGTAACTTTGAATGGTCACTAAATGAACTGTTGTAAGTCGAGGACTAGCGGTACTGTGTTATTTAGCTTTGTATAAAAGATCTGAGAAAGGATGAGCTTTTTTATAAAACAACTGGCTGATAACTCTGCATTTCTCGGGTATTTATTTATAGAGGGAAACTGTCTGGACCAAATGTAATTTCTAATGTTAGATTTTCCCCCTTACCAGAGGGAGCCCTCTTATATATTGTGAAGCCATTACCATTGTAACTCCACTGTGCTGTACAGTAGAAGCCATTTTAAGGCACAACAGACTGTATCTTAACAGAACACACACGTTGAGGGGTGTTAGGGGTGTCTTACGTCCACAGTATTTTTCTCCAGACAGTGTACCAGGTTTGTTTGAAGTTGCTCTAGGCCTGAGATGGCGAACCTATGGCACGCGTGCCACAGGTGGCACATGGAGCCATTTGTCAGGGCATGTGAGGCGTTGCCCTGTCAGCTGGCCAGCATGCATGCACGCACTGGCCAGCTGAGTTCAGCCTTTTAAAAGCCATTTTCACCCTCCCCAGGCTCCAGAGGCTTTATGGGAGTCTGGGCAGGGCGAAAAGAGCCTCCCCCATCCCTCCTGGAAGCCCTCGGGAGGCTCGGGAGGTTCCCTGAAGCCTCTGGAGCGCAAAAAAACAGCCTATGGGCAAACCGGAAGTTTGGGAATGGACTTCTGGTTTGCTTGTAGGGTCGGTTTAAGCCCTTCGGAGGCTTCAAGGACCTTCATGAGGCTTCCCTGAAGCCTCTGGAAGACTAAAAATGACCCTATGAGCAAACCGAAAGTGACTTCCGGTTTGCTCATAGGGTCGGTTTAAGACCTTCGGAGGCTTCAGGCTTCAGGGTTTCCTGAAGCCTCTGGAGGGCTTAAACTGGCCCTAGGAGCAAACTGGAAGTGACTTCTGGTTTGTTTGTAGGGTCATTTTTAGTCCTCCGGAGGCTTCAGGGAAGCTTCCTGAAGATCTCTGAAGCCTCCGGAGGGCCTCTGGAGGGGGCGGGGCAGGAGAAGCTGTTTTCGTCCTCCCCAGGTTCCTATAAAGCCTCTGGCACCTGGGGAAGATGAAAAAAGCATGCAAAAAATGGGAGGGAGCACCTCTCATGCACCCATGCGCATTGAGGGGATTGTGCGTTGCTTTATGGGTGCGGCATGCCCGCGCACGATTCCCCTGCCCTCCCCCCTTATGTCACGTGAGCCAAAAAAGGTTCACCATCACTGCTCTAGGCATTCTGAAAACTTACGGAAGAAAAGATTTTCTAATGGGAATATTTTTTGGGAAACCAAGCTTCCTAAGTTTTTTCTAAAATGATTTGCAAGAAGATAAGTGAAGCAAAATATTTAAATAAGTGTAGATAGTCCTCTGCTTACAACAGTTCATTTAATGACTGTTCAAAGTTACAATGGCACTGAAAAAAGACATTTTTTCACACTTATGACCATTGAGCAACCCCACCTACATATGACCAAAATTCAGACACTTGACAACTGACTCATGTTTATGACAATTGTAGGGGTCATGCCATTAACTTTTTTGACCTTTTGACAAAGTCAAAAGGGACGCCAGGTTTACTTAACAACCACGTTAGTAACTTAACAGCTGCAGTGATTCACTTGTTGCAAGAAAAGTTGTAAAATGGGGCAAAACTCACCTAACGAAAGTCTCACTTAGCAATATATAAATTTTGAGCTCAAATATGGTTGTAAATTGAGGACTATTTGTACAATAGAACACAAAAACAACTCTAGATTAAATTAGATTGTCTGAAATAAATCCTGGCAAAAATATCCACAAGAATAACACTATTGTTATGATAATGTGGGATACAACCCCCCTCTTCCTTAACTGAGAATTCCACAAAGAAATATTCAGATCTATAACCCCTTTCAAAACAGGTTGTACTAGCACAATTACTATAGTAATTTCTATTACTATAGTAATACATGAATTTTCCAGCTTCAGAATAGATGCAGGTAAATGCAGATGAGGAATCTGCAGATAAATGCCACAAAATTCTGTAAAAGCTTTTGACAAAAACAAAACCTTTGAACAGTCATCTATGAAATTGTGTGTGGAGAAGCTAAGTTGGCATAGTATCATGAATGTTTAATGGTTGGCACACTCTAAATAGAAAGCTAGCTAAGTTTCAGCTAATAGGAATGCAAGGTTGGTCACCAGGGCAAAGTGTGTCAGACTGTAGTCTGCGTCTATTTGTTGAGATTTAGCCTCTAATGGAATTTACTTCAGCCTTTATATCAGGGAAATATAACTTTCAGCAAACAGGGATTTTTTTTAAATGAGATGTTAGGCAGCTAAAATTAAATGCATGGGAGGATGCAAAATAAAAGGCAAATGCAATTGTAGAATTGTAAACCACAAGTATTATTTACTAAAGGACAGAACCAACCCAGAAACAAGGAAAACTTTCTTGACAGTTAAAACAATTGATCAATGGTACGTCTTGCCTTCAGAGGTTATGGGTGATCCAACATTGGAGCTTTTTAAAAAAAAGATTGGATCATCATTTGTCTGAAATGGTACACGGCAATGTTCCCTCTAATTTTTTTTCAGTGTGAGCAGAAAAGTATAGTATTTGAGTGGCATATTTTCATGCCTGAGCACCTGAATTTTTTTCACAGATGTCACCTAAGACAACAACGAAATCAGTATTATTTGAAACTCAAAGTTATGTTTATTCAATGTACCCACTTAATTAAAAGTGTTATATAATATCAGTATCACTTAACAACCGTCCTGCTTAGCAACCAAAATGTTGGCTCAGAAACTCTGGCATTGAAGTGTGCAAGTCTTAAAGCTGTCAAGTTACAAGACCCTTGCACCCCTAATCCTTTAGGAAAAAAAAACCCAGGGGTCTTCAAACCTGACAGCTTTAAGCCTTGTGGACTTCAACTCCCAGAATTCCTCCTCCAGTCATGTTGGCTCAGGAACTCTGGCATTGAAGCATGCAAGTCTTAAAGCTGTCAAGTTACAAGACCCTTGCACCCCTAACCCTTTAGGAAAAAAACCCCAGGGGTCTTCAAACCTGACAGCTTTAAGATTTGTGGACTTCAACTCCCAGAATTCCTCCTCCAGTCATGTTGCAGCAACGTCATCTGCATGGATCTGCTCCATCTTTGGTTTTTTTCACAGGGGGCAGGGCTGCAGCTGAAGATGCCAACAAGCCCCCACCGCCACTAGAATAGCTGCTGCCGCCTCCTCCTCCTCCTCCAACAGCACCAACATATTTGCTGCCCAGTGCTGCAGCCAAGGTGAAGCCTCCAAAGCTCCCCCAGGTGCCCCCGCTCATGGCAGAGGCGGCGGTGCCTCCTCCTCCGCTCGGAGCACCTCAGCTGGGCTCTGGGTTACCTCTGCCACCACCTCCACCTCCACCGTGCTTTTGAGAAGCCATGAGGCCTTTTTTCATTTTTCATTTTTTTTCATTTCATTTTCCCTTTATTTGTATGCCGCCCTTTTCCCTGGGGGGACTCAGGGCGCCTCACAGTTCAAAAAGGGGAGGGGGAAGGACAAACATTTTACAACAAAAACACTACATTATTTAAAAAACACAACAGTCACACAATTCGAGTGGGGTTAGGGTCTTAACCCCAGGCCAGCCGGGACAACCAGATCTTTAGGGCGGCGCGGAAGGACTGGAGGGTGGTGAGGGTCCGAATCTCCATGGGGAGTTCGTTCCAGAGGGTCGGAGCAGCCACCGAGAAGGCCCTCCTCCAGGTAGTTGCCAGTCTACACTGGCTGGATGATGGAATTCGGAGGAGGCCTAATCTATGCGATCGTATCGGTCTAGTGGAGGTAATTGGCAGTAGGCGGTCTCTCAAGTATCCTTTTCCTGCTCCCACCCCCTCCGCCGCCTTCCTACTAGCTCCCGCGGCCAAATGGCTCCTCAAAAGCACAGCGGAGGAGAAAGGGGGAGGGATAACACGGGGGCCAGCTCAGGTGCTCTGCGTGGAGGGAGAGGCACCCCTTCCACAGGCAGGGGTGCTGATGGGAGCTTTGGCAGCTTCACCTCAGCTGCAGTGTTGGCGGCAAATCTGGCAGTGCTGATGGAGGAGGAGGAGGCGGCAGCAGATATTCCCCTCAGCTTCTGGAGCCTGTGACAGAAATCACTGCGCGCAGTTAGAAACGGCTGCACGGTGTTTTCTTGCCACGTGCACGGCCGCGCAGCCACGCACCTTAGAGGGAACAGTGGTGGCCGCCATGACTAAACACCGAAGGCACACGGAACGCTGTTACCTTCCCACCAAGGTGGTCTCTATTTTTCTACTTGCATTTTTACATGCTTCAAACTGCTAGGTTGGCAGAAGCTGGGACAAGTAATGGGAGCTCACTCCATTACGTGATGCTAGGGATTCGAACCACCGAACTGCCAACCTTTCTGATTGACAAGCTCAGCATCTTAGATTTTCCCCAGACTACAGCACCCTTTCAGGTATCTGAAAGACAAATCAACATTCTCTGGAGCCTGTTAGTTAACTCTGACCTTCCAAAAACAGAAGGAAGAACACAAGATCTATGGCACTGATAAAGTTATCAGTAATCAAGAGAAATGTTCCTTTGTATACAATTTGGGTGATACACAAAAGTCCCTTGAAGATAGTGTTATAGGGAAGCTATTAATATAAGTTTCCATGGTAGCTTTTAAATTGCTGTATTCCGTGCTACCGTTTTAGCTTACAGTACACATTGAAGATTCTGGTTATGCATGTAATCACTACTGCATCACTCTACAGCAGGGATGTCAAACTCGCAATGACACATTGTCATGTGATGTATCGCAACTTTTTCCCCCTTTGCTAAACTAAGGGTGGGCATGGTCAGGACATGATTACATCTGGCCCGTGGGCCACAAGTTTGACGCTCCTGTTCTACAGCAATGGCAGTCCTTTCTTTCTGCTCAACCCACCTCACAGGACTATTATGGGGAAAATAGAAGAAAGGAGTACTATGTATGTTTGTTGCCTTGAGTTATTTATAAAGTGATAAAGTTGGCTTTAAAAAAAATCTAATAAATCTAATAAATTAATAATTTGTGTCAGTTATTATTTCGTGCGTATCCATGAACATCAACTAGCAATAAGAGCATACAATGAAAACTCATTAATCACAACACATGGACAGACTTAACCATAGTTTCAACAGGGAATACAAGAGTATCCTAGAGTAAGCTGAATTCAAAAAACATTGGAAAATTTCTGGAAGCTTGGCATTCAGCCAAATCAACTATCAATACACACAGAGATAAATCGCATTTAAATGCCATTCAAGAGACAATATAAAAAAAAGCTAAGAATGAAAAAAAAAAGACAGTTTACATCCTGTCCAGCAATTAATACCCAGGTAAGTAGGGACTAACACCAGACAATCAAGAAGAAAACTATAACCTAATCAAGGAACTACCAAAGAGAAAACCAGACCTCCATCAAAACCAGCAAGACAACTGCTGTGCGTAAGAAGGGAGGAAACCCCACACTCACTGACACTGATATGTTACCTAATCATGTAATAGAAAGCCAGCAAGCAAACAACCAAACTCAGAAAGCTTCAAGGACTCCACAGTTCAATCCTGAATTACATAACATTTTTCCTATTGGCTCCCCACCATTGCCAGATACCTAGACACAGTGGGAGATAAATGTCTTCACGGCCATCCTAAAGCCTGGGAGGGATTGGAGCCAATCTGCAATCACAGTGGGAAGGCAGGAAGGGATAATGTTTCACAGAATGACCTCTATGGCAGAAAGGGCTTCTTTCTGAATCCTGCTTGATGACACACATTCATAAACTGGACCCATAACATGCCAGTTCTGATAAAATGGATAGAGGTAAGTGGGGATAGGTGACCCTCAAGCAACATGGCTTTATAGGTTTATAGTAGGGGTAAAATGTTGGGACTGTTTTTCTCGAACAGGTAGTAAAAAGTGCTACCAGTTCGCCCAAACCAATAGTAAAAAAAATGCTATCACTTCAGATGAACTGGTAACTCCAACGATCAGCTGTGCGACAAATCAGCTGTCCTGTGCCATTAGCAATATCAAGGCACAGCTGATTGTCACACAGTTGATCATTGGAACTACCAGTTAGCCTATAGTTCCAATGATCAGCTGTCTGACAATCAGCGATGTGCTTGCACGCATAAAGCAAAGCAAACCAGTAGCAAAGTGAAACGGCAGCAGACTTCAGAACATTTCACCCGATTTATAGGGTTTACCAGCTCTGTGAATTGAACCTGAAAGCATATTGGTAACTAATGCAGCTTGTGGAGCAGAGGTGTAACAAATGCTGATGGAGTTGCTTACCTAATTGCCAGCTCTGTTTTCAGATGCTCCTCTAGGGCAGCCTCATGTAGATTCTGGGAAGCTTTCAGTTTTCCTCTGCTCCATCTTTCACCAAGCAGAATAAAGTCAAGAATAATTTTCATTTCTTTTTCACACTTTTGGCTTTCCCAGGAATGAGTTATTTTTCTTCCCTTAATTATTTTTATTTGTTTTATGTATTTATCTAATTTATCTATAGCTGTCCATCTTACCAAAAGGGACACTGGGACGTAAACACAAAAATAAAAAAGTAATAAGAAGTGCTATACTAAAAAAAGGAACTTGGCCAATCAATATGGAAAGAAAAATGGACACACCAATTTTACTGTTTCTTGACTTTTCAATCTTAAAATAATTTGATAAACAGCAATAAACCTCAATCTTCCTTTTATGTTTATTTAATATGAAAATCTTTCTGTTATTAAAGTTTTGTTATTAAAAGAAATTTTTGTGAAGAAATGTTGTAGGATCCTCACTCATTTTTTAATAGTAGCTCACCAAATATTGGTTTGATTGTTCACTTTTGAAAAGTGTTCATTATACAGACTTTTATTGGTTGGGGCAATAAATTCTCGGGGGAGGGAGACTTTTCTCATGCTACTTTTCACCCACTTTTTCTTAAGAAATCACTTTTTCTTAAGAAAATTAAAGCCAATATCTGAAATAATTTTAAATTATTTTTAGTTAAGCATTTACTTTTAGAATTCAGAATATGTAATGAGCTCATAAAATATATTAAAAATAAACAGGCAAATTAAGGATGGCTTTCACAGATGATCTGTTTCTTTGGGGGGGGAAGGAAGCTAGTATATGATGATGGTTCATTTTATGTAGTGAGATCCTCACAACACTATTATCCTAGCTTAACAATTCTTTGTCTAAATTAGTTCAAACCAGAAACTAACAATAAAGCTGTTCACACTATTTATTAGGCTAAATGTATGGTTGGCTAATTTGTGGTATTTTGTGAATATAACATGCGAGTAAAACAAAACTTAAGCCCTCACACAAATATATTAAAAATATGATGAATATTTTACTCCTTTTTAAACCAAGATGAATTCCTAAATTGGTTTAAAAGTTTGCAAAGAAATAAGTATCATTATGTAGAATTGTGCTTACAGTATTCTTAATACAAGAATGATCAAACATGGTTTGAATTTAGATGACCAAGTTAAATCCATGTTTGGAAGTGAAGTTTGCTTTCATTAAGCTGTGGCTTGGCAGATCATTCACAGGTGATGGAAAGACAGAAGGAACACCAAACCTATTACATTTCACCACAAGGAGGCCTAAGGAATAGCCACACTTTTAACCAGATTCCTGTCCCTTACCCTTACCCTTACCCTTACCATAGTATTATACTTAGGGTTTAATTGAAGAAAAAAAAATCTACTAGCTAGAAAGTTGCAGTGTATATTGAAATATAATTACAATTCACTTGTTACATTTTCGTTACATTCTTACTTTAGTGAGGATGTTGTAATAGATGATCAGGATAAGCACAAGTCATGGAGAATTTTTAAAATTCTAATAATTTTCGGCATTCAGAAACACTGAGTATTAATATCAAGGAGTTATATGCCTACATTGCTTATGTAATATATTCGAAATATTGTATACAGTATGCACATTCAGAAACACTACATGCCAATAGCCAGGGCTTATATGTACCTACTGTACAGCGAATGTATATTGGATGTATTATATGCAACATTAGCGTTCAAAAATAGTACGTGCCCATAGCGATGGAAATACGTCTCAATAGCTCGGGATTGCAACCAGAGGGAGCCTCCATCTTACGTTTGCAGATGGGTTTTCCTTAGGTGGCGGGTGACAAGCCGCTGCGAGATAGACGGCGAGAAACTGGAGAAGTCCAGCAGAGGGGCACTTCCAGGACAGGAGCCCTCCCACAGTCTCTTGCTGTTTTCAATTTATTTTTCAGCACCTCCGGTCAAGGCAACCGCTTTGCAGTTAGCCTTGATTGCAAGAGCGCGCAGACCTCCCCATCAGCCTTCAGAATGAGTGCACGTGCGTGGGACTGATTGAGGGGGCGGGGTGATTCGTAGCCAGAAGCTACTAAGAGGCCACGCTTGTAGTGTCCGAGTTATTCAGCAGTAGCCGTTCGCTCCCGCTCGTTTCGACAAAGGCCCACCGATATCGCTGGATTCTTGCAGAGGTAGCAGCAGCAGCAGCAGCAGCAGCAGGTTCGTGCTTTCTGTGCCTTCCCTTCTCTCGCGCGAAGCAAACCATTGCAACGCGTTAGAAAGTTAAACACCTGTCAGGCGTTCTTGGCTCAAGTGGAGGAGAGAAGCCGGGACTCCCCGGAGGTTCGTCAGGGCGCCTTCTCGGAGTCTCCGCCTGCCGGCCCATCTCTCTCGACCGACCGGGCGGCGGGAACCAGGGTTACAGTCTAGTGCGGGAACTATCAGCTGTGTGCCTCTTCTGGTGTTGCGGAGCCGAGCCGGTGTAGCAACCGGGTAGGTGTAACTGTGGTGCTGGGCGCGGGAGGAGGGGGTCGGCGGGCGGTGTTGGCGATGGTAATGAAACGGGACGGCGGCTTGAGCCGCGGCAACACCCCTAGTATAGAATATGAAGGCAAAAGCGGTTGATTTGCAACGCCCACACTCCGGGTAGGGCGGCGTGCAAGCCACGCTATGGTAATTTTTTTAGGGCCAAAGTGAGCGTAGTGGGTAGAGGTCCCTGCTGCTCGCAACGCTTTTGTTTCGGCACTCCGCCCCCCCTTTCTCCCCCCCCCCAAAAAAGCAGACGGGTTGCGCGGCGGCTCTACTGTCACGCAAGATTTTTTCCCCCTTGCGCGGTTCCCTGCATTGCTTATCCAGAGGCGGTGCTGCTCCATCTCCTGTTGCAAGGTGCTTCTCCGTTCGGCGTTTTCCGCCACGGGAGTTCAGTCTTCTATCTCACTTTCATCACGCGGAAGGGGTGGGCAGAGCGCGAGAAGCAAAGAAGAGAAAACGTGCATATTTTTTTTCATTGCCACATGGTGGTTTCCAGCAAGCTCCGAATTCCTCCCCCCCACCCCTCCGCAAGACTTCCTCCTTAGCGCGTTCCTTGCGCAAGCGGCGGCGAAACGGCACGGTGATTTTTCCGCTGCCTTGAGATTCAGAGCGGTTCTCTCCGCCTCCTCTCGTTATTTTGTAGGGAGCCCTTCAATCCTGTGGGCTTCTCGCTCCTTCCTTCCCTGTACCTGCCGCCCCTCCTTTTAGTAATGACCCTTCACGGACGGGAATGGAAAAAGGCCGTGCGGGGAGCAGGGAAGATGCCGCGTTCCCAGAAGGGGGTTTAGGGACAGAAGGAGCAGCCACATCCAAACCTTGCCGGTGGAGCAAAGGACCGAATCGCCAGATCTGGATGCAATATGGTCTCGAGTTCTTTCTCAGCTCCGGCAGCTCTGAAAGGCTTCCCTGCTTCTGAGGGAGCGCCAAGCAAGTGTACATGTGCACCTTCTCTAAGGGGGGAATTGCAGTGTTGACGAAGTTGTAACCGCGGAGAAGGCGGAAACTGCACTAATGAGAGATTTTGCTCTCTTTATTATTGGTCATGTGCTGCTGCTGTTCACTAAAGCTGGAAGCAAACAACCATTTCCTCCTTTTGCCCATCCACCATGGCAAAGGCTGCCAACTGCCTCTCTGTTACCAGGGATAATTGTCAATGTTTGTGAAAGGCAGTTTGACCACCTAATAATATTGAGACCCAAGTTTTTTGTGAGATGGCCTGCTTCTCATTCTTAAAATTCTTCATGCATTTCTGTGAACCTTTAAGGGTTCTTTGTCAGGATGACAAGACTACCAAGGAGACAGGCAAGTCGTTTCATACCAAATTATTTTTCTTTGCTGATTCTGAGTTTCATTGTATTTGATTCTCACTCTCACCCCCAGATTTATTGAAGCCAGTGTTTAATTTGTACATTTGCTAGTGCATTGATTGGCATTCTAAAAACTGGTATTACTGCCTTAGTGTTGGTATTTCAAAGGATCCTGTCACTGATTGGTACATTTCATCATTTCTGTAAGAGAAAAATGAAGATATCTGATTATGTGTCACCATGTGGTGAAACTCTAGTACAGGAATATTGCAGCAAAATACATTGTATATGGTATTCTTTGAGCTTTATTATTATTATTATTATTTTGCAGACATATCATTATTAAACTAGGTAACAGTGCTAGGAGAGTGTGGGGCTTGCTCTTATTTTTGTATAATAGTGGATTGCCATGTCAATGTAGGTGGGAGAGATGTTGGTTTATTATTTAGATGTTGTTTATTAGTAGCTTGTTTGTCGGAATTGGTTTCTTGATTTAATCAGAATAGATCTGGAAGGAACCTCGGAGGTCTTCTAGTCCAACCCCCTACCCAAGCTATACTATTTCAGACAAGTAGCTGTCTAATCTTTTCTTAAAAACCTCCAGTGATGAAGCACTCACAATTTCTGAAGCCAGTCATCACTGGAGGTTTTTAAGACAAAGTTTACTTATTTAGGATCAATAAGTAAAATAAGTAGTAAAATAAGTAAATAAACAAGTATTGTTCATTGATGTCTAGTGTTGATTGTTGGTCTAATGTTAATCTTAGTGTTAATCTTTCCTGGTATGGGTGTTGATTGCTACTGAGCAGGCGTTTTGGTCTCTTTGCTTGCTTTTGGCCTTTTATTCTATTTGGCCTCTTTTGAATGGTGTGCAGATGTTTATATCCATGTGCCCTCTTAATGGTCAGATCTGAGTTTGGGCCTCCAGGAATTCTCTGATTTTTTTGGACCTGGCTTGATCTGGAGTTCCCACAATTTCCTATTTGAAACTATGGTTGAGTCTGGCCATGTGTTTTGAAATTAAGGAGCTTTTATAATTTCTTCTGACTGCTATTTGGTCTTCATGGATGTGCTCTGCTAATCTTCTGCTTGTTTGTCTTTAATAATGGCTGTTAATAATCCTTATTTTGTATGTTGTATGATTTTTTTTTCTGGGCCTCCTGAGTCTTTTGGTTTACTTAAGATGTTTTGGAGGACTTTAGTTGGTTTGTGTGCTGTGTTGATGCCATGTGGTTGTAATAGTCTGTTGATGGTTTCTGAAATATTTTTGATGGATGGCAAAATGTTATCCTTTTAACAGCTTCTGTTGGTTGAGCCATGGTAGGTTAAGCAGAAAGGCACTTTTTGATAAAATTGTATGGCTATCCATTTTGTTGGACGACACACAGACACACACACACACACACACACACACACACAAACACATGATGTTCAGTAGGTTTGTCTTGTCCAAGTGTTTTTACACAGCTTATCTTGTAGAAGGTTGGATTGTTATTTTGGTAATGGCGCATTTAGTTTGGGTGTGTGTCTATGTGTGTATGCGTGTGTGTTTATTTATTTATAATTTTCTTCCCCCGTGAATTTTCTTTGGAAGATGTTGATAGTCTTGTGTGTTTTCTCTAGCTGGTCCGTTTTTAAGATGTTTTCTTGACTTACAACAGTTCATTTAATGACTGTCTAAAGTTACAAAGGGACTGGAAAAAGTGATTTTTGACTGTTTTTCACACAACAGCTGTTGCAGCATCCCAATGGTCATGTGATCAAAAGACAAATGCTTGGCAGCTGACTCAGATTTGTGACAGTTGCAGTGTCTGGAGACAGTCATGGGATTATTTTTTGCGATTTCTGACAAGCAAAATCAATGGAGCTAGATTCATTCTGCAGTGATTCACTTAGCAACGCCTGCCAAGAGCAATTGTAAAATGGATCAAAATTCATTTAACACCTGTCTCACTTAGCAACATAATTTTTTGGCTCAATTGTCCTAGATTACTTATATGTGAGATGGTTGTTAAGTGAGTTTTGCCCCATTTTATTACATTAATTGTCACAATTGTTAAATTAATCCCTGCAGCCAAGTTACTAAGTTAAATGAATCTGGCTTCGCCATTAACTTTGTCAGAAGATTGCAAAAGGGGATCACATGACCTTGGGTCACAGCAATTCATACATATAAACAGTCATAACTCACTTTGCAAGATCGAATCTGGTCAGTCACTGGGACCAGAAATGTACTGTTCTGAGTGTTTGGACTCATGCTGGAGCCCCTCTTCTCTATTGGAATATGTGCTTTGGCCAATTATGTGAGTCGTTCTAAAGTTGCTTCTTTCCTTGATTAGTTTCCACCCATTGCTTCTTGTCCTACCCTCAAGTGCTTTGGAGAGTATCATTTTTTTTTTAGTATAAGATGCACTGGATTATAAGACGCACCAAGGTTTTGAAGAGGCAATTTTTTTAAAAGGTAAGTAGATAGATGGATAGAGAGGGAGAGAAAGAGAGAGAGTAGGTAGGTAGGTAGATAAAGGGTGGGAGAGAAAAAAATGGAGAGAGAAATACAGTAGATAGGTAGGTGTTTCTTCTGACATAGCACTTGATCAATGTAATTCTCATCAATCAGTTAAAGAGCTTTCCAAAAAGGGGGGAAAAGTTTTTGCACTCTGCAAACCTCCCCCCAAAGCCCATTTTTTACAAAAACAGGCCTGGTTTCCCCCCCCCAAAAAAGGCATGAATAGCCTTGGGGAGGGGGGAGGGCTTGCAGAGTGTTCCTGGGACGTGAGCAAACCAAGCAAAAAATGGCCCATTTTTTGCAAAAACTGTTTTTTGTTAAAAAAAATATATGCATGCATAGCCTTATGGGGGCTTATAGAGTGCTGCTGGGGCTGGAGGGGCAAAAAAGGGCTGTTTTTTGCTCATTTCTGCCCTTCCCAGCCCCCAGGAACTCTCTGAAAGGTTCCATAAAGGTATGCATGGCCATTTTGGTGAAGGGGCAGGGTTTCAGGAGGCAAAAAATGCTGTATTTGCAGTATAAGACGCACCCAGATTTTCAGCCTCTTTTTTTGAGGAAAAAAGGTGTGTCTTATACTCTGAAAAATATGGTAGCTTGATTCTCTCTTATTTGTGGCAGCCCCTGAGATATCAGAACACTGATATCATGTCACCCCCAGTCCTTCTTTTCATCAAACTAGACCAGGGGTGGGTTCTTGCCCAGTTCTAACCTCTTCTATAGAAGAGGTTCCACAAATCTACCGTGTCTTTTAGAACCGGTTCCAGCTCCCTCTCCCCACCCATCCATACCACGCTTGCCCTGCCTGCCGCTCACTGATTGGCTCACCAATTGCCCCACCCGCCTCTAAGAGTCTATCTAAACCTTAAAGTCTTAAAGCTGTCAAGTTTGAACACCCCTGGAGGTTTTTTCTAAAGGGTTAGGGGTGTAAGGGTATTGTAACTTGACAGCTTTAAGACTTGCGTGCTTCAAATGCCAGAGTTCCTGAGCCAACATGACTGGAGGAGGAATTCTGGGAGTTGAAGTCCACAAGTCTTAAAGCTGTCAAGTTTGAACACCCCTGGGGGGAGGGGTTTCTAAAGGGTTAGGGGAGCAAGGGTCTTGTGACTTGACAGCTTTAAGACTTGCGTGCTTCAAATGCCAGAGTTTCTGAGCCAACATTTTGGTTGCTAAGCAAGAGCGTTGTTAAGTTAGTTTTACCACATTTTACAAGTTGGCCATGCCCACCCAGTCACATGACTTCCAAGCCACTCCCATTCAATGACATGGCTGGCAACCCATTCCCACAAAGCAGGCTACACCTATAGAAGAGGTTCTAAAAAAATTTGAAACCCACCACTGGACTAGACTATACCCAGATAGTATGCAGACATGTTGACCACCCATTCAGGTTCCAATGCCTCTTTGGTTCTGGGATTTAGTTTCAGTAGTTTGCTTTGTAACTTAGTTTTCCTTTTTCTGACATGTCTCTGGGAAGTTTTCTGAATGGTCATTGTCAGTCTTTCAATGTGCTCTGGGTATGATGGTATGTTGTAATTGTTCCCTGAGATTTTCCATGGTATGCTGATATTTATTCAATCTGAAGTGCACATCTGTGATTCTGTATCATTTTTCAGACAGTTTCTGGGGCTATTTTCCATCATTCTGTGCATTTTATTGGAAGTTTATATCTGAAACTGGTGGGTAGGGCATGCTATTGTAGGCATTCACACAGAAAAAAATAGTTGTTCCTTAGTGGAAATGTGCCTACTTGCAAATTTATCCCATTTGCGTGCTGCCTGAAGTGTCTTATGCCCATATGTAGTGGCGATATAAGAAAATATATGAAGAAAATATAAGAAAATTTACAAAAACAAATATAAAATATTTATATATATAAGAAAATCTATAAACACACACACACACACACACACACACACACACAATACAAAATAACAAGAGGTGGTATAAAATAAATAGGGAAACAATATCTGTGATAGATATGTGACACCAATGCAAATGGACTTGTAACACCAACATATGTGAACTTGTAAATGTTGGAATTTTCCTCAGAGTTATTCCATGGTGTTATATGATATAGTAATGGGCCTATTTACAGGCTATAAAATGACTAACAGGGAAAAAAGAGCGTTCAAACTTAATCTTCCATAGAATCTCTGTTCCTTAATCTCAAGTATGGGACATAGTAATTATTCATTCGTGAGAGAAATACAGCTAAATTGTTTTGTCTTAATTTGAGTGTTCAATGGAGTTCAAAAGACTTAACTATTATAGATTCAGGGTTTATTTTACAACAAGATTATCACTGTCATTAAAACTTTAAAAGTCTCTGCATTTTCTTTGAATTTTACCTTTCCTCCAAGAACCTAAATATCAGTGGGATATTCATTATGAATATCTGCCAAGCTGAAGTGAGCTTAGTTCATAAGGTGGAATTACAATTGGGTACATTATAGATATAACTGTTTCACTTTACATTAGAACTTGGGGTCACGAATGCTTCTGACCATGACCAAATCTGGTGCCAGCCAAAACATTCACTAAATGTTTCACTCAGACAAACACATCCTCAGGTGGCAATCAAACACAGCCGTGGCAATTTTCCCTGCTACACCATTTTTTTTGTACGCGCATCTGCAATCAGTCTTGCTTCCAGCCACGACCAAATCGGATTGCGACCAAAATCCTGAAACAAATTATGGTCATGACTGGGGATTCCACTGTATTATACCAAGATTTGCCAAAACAAATGTATAAATCATAAATGAAAGGTGTGAACCCAAGTATAAATTAGAATCCTATTTTTGTATTGCAGATTACACCAACTGTTTCTTTGAAACATCATCTGATTTTGCATCTGATTTCCCGTTACTACAATCCATTTCTGGAAGATTATCTGCTGCCTATGAGTATTACTTGGATAGAATCTCTCTTATTTTAAGTCCCTCCTCAATTCTAACCAAACTTAGTTAGGTAGCTGTTATATATGCTGGTGTAACCTTCTGAAGTTAGATATCTTTTATATATGTTAGTGTAACTTTCTGAAATTTGTAAACATGAAGTCAGAGTGTTCAGGGGAAAAACCAACCATCCGAAGTGCCTCTCCTCACAGGAATTCTTATAGAGCTCAGTTCCAAGCCCTAAGAAAGAATTTTGATGAAGAACAAGAAACAGTAGCAGCTGCTTCTCAGCAAACCAGGGGAAGGAATTATGGCTCTAATGTTAGCAGGATTAAAAAGATATTCATGCAAATGGGTGCAGAGCCTAGTGAGAATGCTGAGGAAAGGGCTAAGGTCAGAAGAAGTAATAGTCTAGTATTATCTGAAGGACGAAACAAACCTATAGAGTTTGTGGAGAAAGCTGATGGAACAGTAATACAGTTAGAAGCTTCCGTTTCAGAAAGGATTAGTATATTTGATACTTTGTATGATGAATCTTCCAAATTTACTGAAACCAGGAAGGGCATTAAAAGAAACAAAACACAGCCTTCCAAACACTGCTCCCCAAAGAAGGAGAAAACAGCCTCTGCTGATGAAGATGATTTGTATTCCTTTAAGTCCAGCAAAGGAAGTTCCCTAGAAGATTCAATGGACAGTTCTAGTTCAAAAGCAGAGATTGTTCCTCCAACTGTGTCTCAACTGGCAGTGTTGGAAAAAATTGATTCACAAAAAGATGTAGTTGTTTCAGAAAAAGAAAGCAGTGAAGAGTTCACTGTAACTGGCCATTACCCTCTAAACCTGTCTGCTGTCAACAATGATTTGTCTCCCACAGTTGGAAATCTTGATAGTTTTAGTCCATTAAAAGATACCAGTGCTTGGCCCTTATCAAAACAAAATACTTGTTCAATATCTCTTGAGAATTCTCCACATACCCTTATTTTAGTTAATGAAAAATCAAAAAGCACTTTTCCTGATTTAAAAACAAGTGAAACACAAATTAAAAGTGCCTGCTTCTCCGCTTCTGGCCCATCTGAATCACTTAAACAAGAGATGGTAGTAGATAGATGTGACAAACAGGATTTGGGTGAGACTAAGAATGAGGCAGAAACAGATTCTAAAGCATCTTCTCTGCAAAAAGAGATAGTGGATGGAGCTGAAAAGATAGAAATGCCAGTGAGCCCTGTCATTATTGATGACAGCACTTTCCACGTAGCTTCATTTTCAGTTGAAGATAGAAGTGAAAGGGAAGTTCAGAAAGAACAAGCTGATTTCCAGAGCTCTCAGGGCAATTACAAAGTTCATAAGATAGAATCAATATATAGTTTTGATTGGGGGAAGGATGAAACTGAAGAGGATGACCAAGAAGATAGTGATGATAACAGCGGTTCTGATCATGACAAAAAATGTTTTGAAGTTAGAGGATTATCAGAAGAAGAGGAAATCCCACCAGCCAGAAAAGTTATGTTTAGTACAGCTCCAATTAAGGTAAGTTTCACTCTTTTATATGCATGCACATTTTTTATTCCAAGTTGGTTTGTTTTTTTTCATGGTGGTGGTTTTGCTAATGAATATTGATAATGGAGATTTTGCCCATTTCCATTGAGTACTGGATATTTTGACAAAAAAGTTATAATTTAAATTAAACAAGTCCCGTGCTTTGATTCCCTTTGTTAAATGTTACTTTAGGGAACATTTAAGCCAATGTTACAAAATGTTTACCTATTCTGAAATTTACTCAGGTTACGTTTATGTCTGTTAAGCCAATTTGTCTATGCAATTTTTGTTATTAGCCTTCTAGTGGGGAATGAGGAGGCAGAATTGCTAGATAAAATATAAATATGTATAAGGAGAACCAACATTCCAAAGTGTAGGGAACTTTTCAAAAATTGTTAATCTATTGAAGGTGTAGTAATCACTTTATCTATTAAGAAATAACTGAAACACATTTGACAACATGGTAAAAAGGTTAAACTGGGGCTGATGGAAAAGATAAGCAGATATAATCAAAACAAATGCTCTCAAATAATTGGGGCTTTATTCAGTAGTGCAAATTTGTGTATTATGGAAGTTGGTTTTTAAATTGTTTGTATCCAGCACTATTGGAAAATTCAGTAAAGGTGGTCCTTGACTTACAAAGGTTTGTTTAGTGACTGTTCAGTTACAATAGTACTAAAAAGAAGTGACTTGTGACCAGTCTGCACATTAAGAACCGTCACAGGATCTCCATGGTCACATGATCAAAATTCGAGTGCTTGACAATTGGCATGTACTTATGATATTTGGATTGTCCTGGTGTCATGTGATTACCCTTTATAACTTTCCCAGGTGGCTTCCAACAAACAAACTCAATGGAAGAAGCTGCATTAACTTGCATGATTCACGTAATAACTACAGTGATTTACTTATTTGTGGCAAAAGATCATAAAATGGGGCAGAATTCTATTTAGCAACATAAATTTTGCACTCAAGTTAAGTTTAGTTTTGCCGAACTACCTGTAACTTTTTTTTAATGCCACCAAAACCATTTAGGGAGCAGCCAGAATATCCAGAGATGAAAAAAAAGTTTCATTCAAGAAATTATAATTATCTTAATTAAAATTATAAGTTTAATACTAAGTATTTCATCTGTGAAATGGTATGCTATGTGCTGGTTCTACAAATTCTTTATTTTAAAAAGTTGTTTTTAATGTTTATTTTTAACCTCTCTTAACCTCATGCTCAAAATGGAGTATATAGCATTCCCCGCTGCTTCCTTATTAATATAACAATAACCCTATGAGGCTCGGCTCATTGATCTTATTGCTGAAAGAATTTGAATTTGGGATTCCATTCTCTTTGACCTTTCTTGTTATTTTTAGTGAAGATTGAAGTGAGATGGTTCATCAAACTTTAAAATTTTTATTCTAGACTATAAAGAGGCATGCAGTCACTGCTGGAAAATTCTGTGATGCTAAACTACTTTCATTTAAAAGAAAATTGATGTTAAATATTTTTAGAGTCTTAATTCTCTATATTTAACAACTGTATTTTTATAGTGTAAAAATAGCTTGCAATACAGCCTAATAATTATAATGTTTAAAAAGATAAATATACAAGGGGGGAAAAGGTTGTATGTGGAGGAAAATACTGAAGAAAACAATATTTCTTTTTTTGGGTTAGAATTGTTACTTAGAGCATATTTTGTTATTTCCCTTTATAGCTTAGATTCAGCTTTGCCAGTTACTTCTGTAATTACCAGGATGACTACTATATGTTAATTTTAAAATTCTGGCTTATTAAAAAAAATAGCCCATTTATTATATGCTAGATATGTTGTTATACCTTATCTAGTAAGGTATATCTTACTATTTAGAGCAAGAGTTTTCAAATTTGTCAATTTTAAGATATATATGGATGTCAACTCCATATATCTGCTTAGCCAGCTTGCTATACTACCAGAATGTTTGTTTTTTTAGAGTGTTTAGAAATCTTTAGAACCATTGATTAGGTATCTGGATGCAAACTGATTTTAAGATGGCTGAAATGTTGACATCAGAATTTATTATGCTTATAACACTTCTCCATAAATGTATAATAAATCATTTGCAATTTTTCTCAGGAACCACCTATATAAAACTGTCATTCAGTCTACCCACCGTACAAAAAAATTTGCATGTGCAAATGCCCTTTATTTTTGGGATTGTTTAGCTGGAGACAAATAATCCTTAAGAGACATTCCTTATTGAATGAAGTTTTGAAAAATATGTTGCTTGGATTGCTATTGTGAGACTAGAACTAGATTTAAGTACAGGTGATCCTCATTCACAATCACTTGTTCATTTACCATTCCAATTTACAATGGAGATAAATGAGTTATGACAGGTCTTCAATGTTCTGGCTGTTGCAGCCTCCACAGACATACTTGCAATCCTGACACTTAGCAACTGGCCTTGGTTTATGACAAATTGCAGCACCCTGTGGTCACTTGGACATTTTATTTGCGACTTCTGCTGGCTTTCCACAAGCCAGAGTCATTCCAAAGTCAGTGGAGAAGTCAACAGAAAGTTGTAGTCCTGTAGTTCTTGGTTAATGACACACAGTTATTCGCTTAGTGATAGTAACTGGGGGCTGGCAAAAGTGCTATTGCTAAGCAGCATGGTTACAACCATATCACTTAGTGATGGAAATTCCAATCCCAATTACAGTCACTAAGCAAGCATCATCTCTAAAGTTTAAAAAAGCTTTGTGAGTAAGTAATAAACATCTAATGCTTCAAGGATGTTGAGTATTTATGAACTGTTTAGTTATTAAAAGTTCAGGGAAAGATTAAAAACTGGGTAACCAATACAGCATTTGCAGTATCTTTTAGTTGAAGGATTGTATATTTGTATGTTCTAAGTGAGTTTGCTTTGAAGTAGGATGCTATAGTTTAGCTGCAGGAGTTATATGGTTATCCATAGACTGGCAAAGACTGAGCTGAAGCAGCTTGTGTAAATAATACAGAGGAGGTTTAAAATATGAAAAGAGAACTTTGTTGTCAGATGATATCTGGCATTGAAATCCCCAGCAAAAATTAGGAACTAGTGTAGGAAATGTAAAACCAGTCTGTTGTGTTTTTTTTTTTTTTTTTTTTTTTAAGAAAATCATCTTGTATTTTCCAAGAACCTTAACTCTGGGACATTCAGTTGTGAGGAGGGATAGATGCATTAACCAAGAGAAAGTCCATCACTACATTAATAGACAAAGAAAAAATATTTGATGGAAATAATAAGTTAGTTAGCATATGAGTGAAGACAGCTAAACAGCCTCCAGAGACTGAATGTCCTTAAAAATAGTGAAATGATTTGGATTAAAAATGAAAGAAGAGAATGCTGAGAAAAAGTTTAAGGGTTTGTGTGGGGACAATAATATGTCATAGTGGAATTGAATGCTATAAATGTTAGTGTTCAATTAAAATAATAAAAAGGAAATTATAAATGGTATGAGAATGCTGAAAAAGCAAAAAAGGCTGCAAATGTAAGTGGAGCAAAGCTAAATATGGTTTAGAGGGGTTTTAGGATTTGTTTTTAATGTGTGTTCAAAGGCTATATCTGTGCCCAACAATTGGTATCATGCTGTTATTTCCCCACATATAAAGGAAAAATAGCGCACAAAAAAACCCCCCTGCAAAATCTACAGGGCAATTAGTTTAAGTATGCCTGAGAATATCTTTGCAGAATTCTGATCAAAGGGGATAAGAACAAAAATAAATCGTTCAGTTGCAACTTCATGCCATGAAGGAAGATAAGTCATTCTTTCCCTGTTCAACAATGCACTGTAAATAAATGAATGAGAAAAAGCTGAAAATATTTGAGAAAGTGATTAGATTGTTTCTCATCAACTTTGTTCGTTAATACTAAAAAAATGATTTAATGATGTGAAAAAAATGCAGGTGAAACTCAAAAAATTAGAATATCGTGCAAAAGTTCATTTATTTCAGTAATGCAACTTAAAAGGTGAAACTAATATATGAGATAAGACTCACTACATGCAAAGCAAGATAGTTCAAGCCGTGATTTGTCATAATTGTGATGATTATGGTGTACAGCTCACGAAAACCCCAAATCCACATCTCAGAAAAGTAGAATATTATATGCAATCAATAAAACAAGGATTGTACATAGAACAATATCGAATCTCTGAAAAGTATAAGCATGCATATGTACTCAGTACTTGGTTTGGGCCTCTTTTTCAGCAATTACTGCCTCAATGCGGCGTGGCATGGAAGCTATCAGCCTGTGGCACTGCTGAGGTGTTATGGAAGACCAGGATGCTTCAATAGCGGCCTTCAGCTCTTCTGCAGTGTTCGGTCTCATGTCTCTCATCTTTCTCTTGGCAATGCCTCATAGATTCTCTATGGGGTTCAGGTCAGGCGAGTTTGCTGGTCAATCAAGCACAGTAATCCCACAGTCATTGAACCAAGTTTTGGTGCTTTTGGCAGTGTGGGCAGCTGGAAAATGAAGTCAGCATCCCCATAAAGCTTGTCTGCGGAAGGAAGCATGAAGTGTTCCAAAATCTCCTGGTAGACAGCTGCATTGACCTGGTCTTAATGAAGCACAGTGGTCCAAAGTCCTGTTGCTCAGTGGTCCAAAGTCCTCTTTTCTGATGAGAGCAACTTTTGCATCTCATTTGGAAACTAAGGACCCAGAGTATGGAGGAAGAATGGAGAGGCCAATCAAGCACAGTAATCCCACAGTCATTGAACCAGGTTTTGGTGCTTTTGGCAAAAGTTGCTCTCATCAGAAAAGAGGACTTTGGACCAATGAGCAACAGGACTTTGGACCACTGTGCTTCATTAAGACTAGGGTCAACAAAGCCGTCTAGCAGGAGGTTCAATGACTGTGGGATTACTGTGATTGATTGGCCAGCAAACTTGCCTGACCTGACCCCATAGAGAATCTATGGGGCATTGCCAAGGGAAAGATGAGAGACATGAGACCGAACAATGCAGAAGAGCTGAAGGCCGCTATTGAAGCATCCTGGTTTCCATAACACCTCAGCAGTGCCATAGGCTGGTAATTTCCATGCCAAGCCGCATTGAGGCAGTAATTGCTGAAAAAGGGGCCCAAACCAAGTACTGAGTACATATGCATGCTTTCTGATATTGTTCTATGTACAATCCTTATTTTATTGATTGCATATAATATGAGATGGTGGATTTGGGGTTTTCATGAGCTGTATGCCATAATCATAACAATTATGACAAATCACGACTTGAACTACCTTGCTTTGCATATAATGAGTCTTATCTCACATATTAGTTTCACCTTTTAAGTTGCATTACTGAAATAAATGAACTTTTGTATGATATTCTAATCTTTCGAATTTCACCTGTATATATATTTCCCCATGTCGTTTGCTCTATTTTTAAAAAGTCTAATACATTAGTTTGACTCACTCCCCTGCATTAATATCATTTTTAAAAAAGTATGTATTATGGTAACTTCTTAAATATTAGGAAACAAAAATGTTTTTTTATTATACCAAGAAGAAGAGACAATATAATTATCTTAAAGCATTTAATGGCATTTAATATTTACTTGAAATTATTAATAGGTTACAGGTATTTGACTTGCACTCAGTTAAAAGGATTAAGATAGACAAGGAATATAATAGATGAAAAAAGATGTTATTTGGCAATTGGACATTTTACAGTTCAAAGTGGTAAAAATAGCTCTGTTGTGATTGTGCTTGTAATCCGACTAAATCATTTCCTATTCAATTCCCTGTTATTAAGAACTTCACTTGAGAGCTGACTTTACTGTATGAATTCTCTAAATATACTTAGCTGCAGGGTTTTTCATCCCACTTAATTACTGCATTCAATACATACAGATTCATGTTTTTACCCTCCACCAACAACATTGTGTACATGCAGTAGCAAAAATGCCAGTTACTTAGTTGTATTTCAATTCTTGTCCATGTATATAACATAAAACAATAAGCCAGTATCCCAGAGAATACTAGCATATTGTTCAAGAACAATACTAGTATATTGTTCAAGAGTATATTCCCTTAGTGCATGGTGTCCAATTCCTTACACTTAGTTTTCTCTGTGAGCAGATGCATTAATTAGGAATTTACCAAGAGCAAAAAGCTTAACACTATGATCAGATTAAGTTTTTTTTAAAATTAGTCACACACTTAAAAATCAGATTATACAGCTGGTATATTTGCACATTTGGTGAGAGGAGCCTTCTGGTTGTTGCCCCCCACCCCCACCCCATGCCAATTAGAATGAATATAAAGAGGCTAGGGAAAAAAATTAATAAACTAACATGGTTTAAGAATCCAGGTTTCGCTTCCAACTAAGCTCTCACTTCATTGAAGAAAACGTATGCCCATCAAATTAAATAGCAATAGCAATAGTTAGGCTTATATATCGCTTCATAGGGCTTTCAGTCCTCTCTAAGCGGTTTACAGAGTCAGCATATTGCCCCCAACAACAATCTGGGTCCTCATTTTACCCACCTCGGAAGGATGGAAGGCTGAGTCAACCTTGAGCCTGGTGGGATTTGAACAGCCAAACTGCTGAACTGAAGTCAGCTGAAGTAGCCTGCAGTGCTGCATTTAACCACTGCACCACCTCGGCTCTTTCCAGTTCTCTCCAGTTTCCATTTGTTACCCTAGAATTAGACACCCTGTATTCCGTTGTGCTAAGCCTTAAAGTGATTAGTGTAAGTTATTAATGAGATTCTGGCTTAACATGCTTATTCCAGTTAATTATGGTTTATTCAATGAATATAGTTAAGCAAATAGCTTAGTTTATTATCAACCATAGACAGACATCCTGTATATTTATAATTACTTTCAATTTCAGATACCTTTTAACTTCCATTATCTTTCTCTTTTCTCATCCCATCAAGAGAACCCATAAAGGAAAAAGCTGGCTGTTTCTAGTAATCCATCTGTAACTAGTTGTAGTCATGCTAAACTTTGAATAGTAATAGCCCCTTATAAAAGCTGTTATTAAAAATATTCACAGCATTGTTTTGAAATACAAAAAAGTCAGTTATTTTCCACGTTTTTGCTATGAACTGAGAAGTGGCAAAATGCTCTCTTAGGGAGAGGGATCTTCCAAATCCTGCTGAACAACAAATTCAAAAATCTCCTTCCATAGATTGTCCTGGCCAGCAGTTGTTGGGAGTTAAACTTACCTTCATGTGGAGACAATCTCCATTGCAATATAATTAAAATAGCAATTCTGTATATCCATACTAACAAATCTTGTTGAAAACAGTGGGACTTTCTTCTGAGTGAATGGGCATATACCTCTATATGTTTCCAACATGAAGTTCCAATGTGAGGTTCTGTCCTAATTAAACAGTATGGCTCTATGAAAATTCAATTTGTTTTAGTTGAAACACTCTTTTGATTTAAATCCTGAAAACAAATCTAATTGAGCCAATGCTTCAAATTGATTTGGGTGCCTCTTATTGAGTATGTAGCTACATGTGTGTAGCTACAACCTATTTAATCTTATTCCCATTATCCCATTATTCTGATTGAATTCACATTTTCATCAGAAATTGAGTGACTGGCACCTCTCCTGTAATTCAGTGTAGAGATTTCGTCTGAGGTACCTTTTGTTAGATTTAACTTTCAGTGTACATTGTGCTCTGGTTTTGAGTGGGTTATACCAGCTTCTGAAATATTCAGCACTTCTGCTGATTTGTGAGACAGAAGGCTAAGACATACTTGAAAATACTGTTTATTATTGGAGACACGATCTGCATAAATATGCATGAGCTCAAGAATGCATGAATTACAGTGATGCATCATTGGAGATATTTAAATTTTAAATGTTGAAAGTTTTTCTCACATTCTTTTTGGTGGATACTTAAAAGAATTATTTATTTCTAAAATACCTTCAAATTACTAGATATACAGTACTTTAATTGTTAAAATATTTAAGTGCATTAAACATTCTGTTTCCAATGATTGTTTCTAATCATTAATCAGTCAAACAAATGACTGATTAATGACTGATTTCAATTATACCAGCAAAGTAATATAGATAGACCTTGATTAACAACTATAACTTTGATGTATCTCTGAAATGATGACCCAGGGATTGCACAGGATATCTAGTCATATATAGAAACTGAGTTCTATGACTTTTTTACAACTATTTATTTATCCATCAGTCTAAGATGAAAATTTCTGATTTTGGTTATGTGTGATCTTTAAAATTCTTTGAATTAGGGCATTTGAACCCCAAATCTCCTAGCTTTTCTGCATATCCACCAGGCATAATAAAATAACTCTTCATAATGTCCATATTTCTAACATAAATCTGAATATCTTTTATACATTTTAGATACATTTTCTGGAACCATGTATCAGCAAATACATCATTTAATAATTTTAATTTGTAGCATGTAAATTTCCTACTGTTCCATTAATATGTCCAAAGTTCTTAACTCATTTTATCATACAGTTCTTTACTTGTACAGTTTCAAATTTTAATATGCTCTATATCTTTTAGAAATTACATGTTCATCATTTGTACAGATACTTGATTTGCAACAATTCCTTTAGTGACCATTCAAAGTTACAGTGGCACTGAAAAAAATGAGAACCATTCTTCATACTTAGGACCATTGCAGCTTCCCCATAGTCACCTGATAAAAATTTAGACGGTTGGCAACTGACTCGTATTTGAAGGTGGTTGCAGTGGCCATGACTCATGTGATCTCCTTTTGTGACCTCCTGACAAGCAAAGTCCATGGGGAAGCCTGATTCACTTAACAACTGTGTTATTAACTTAACAACTGCAGTGATTCACTTAGCAACTGTGGCAAGAAAAGTCATAAAATGGGGAAAAAATCATTTAATTGCCCTGCTTAGCACCAGAAATGTTGGGTTTAGTTGTCGTTGTAAGTCGAGGACTACCTGTACATAATTCAACTTCAAATTCTGCCTTTTGCTGCTCAGTTTCAAATGTCAGCAAACAAATGTCATATTATTTACTTTAAATATTTCTTTTAACTGTGCATAAGAAAACCATTAAATACTAAATCCTCTGCAGCCAAATCCCTCTGCGGTATTGCAAAATGAATTTTTTACTCTAAGAGTTTCCATAGCAAATAACCTGTACTGTAACATGAATGCAAGACTACTACTAATCATAAAAGCTCATTAGGTAACCTAATTTTACCTTTCTGCCAATACAAGTGTAACCTTAACTTCACCTTATGCCAATGGAAATGTTATTAAAGCAATTCAGTTTAACAACTGGGGGGGGGAGGGGAGGTTGAATAATTTGATTAATCAATTTATTAATACTTAAAAGCTCTCCCCTTCCACATTTTGCAAAAAAATCATGTTCGGAAATACATGATCGCTGCATTCTTTTAAATAGTTATATTCTTCCTAATGTGATTGCCTTATTTATTCTCTATCTCACTAAAACTGACATGACATAAATTACATTATTTTAAGGATGATGCCATAAATGTTACAAATTGCTTTAAAATTACTTTAAAAAGTACTGCAATAAATTTCAAATAATAAGGCATTAAACTAACATGCACTGTTCTATTTAAAAATGTGCTTTTGGTGAACAAACGGCCTAAATGGAATGCCATAGAGGCAGGTGTGGGTGGGTGGACCAATCTGCGATTTCTGCTACCTGTCTGGGCGATGTGGCCCGAATACCACTTCTGACTTCAGCTCTCTTTGCCTAATTAGTACTTATCATAGATTTTTCTTAGTCATCTCTCTCATAGTCTATAGTATTTCCTGTTACTTTCAGTTTTTCCTCCCATTTGCACAGAAAACCTCAGGTAGAAGCCATAGGAACAAACTGCTAATTCATGGCTTTGTTCCTCTCCCTAAGCAAGTCCTATAACACAGCTATACATTTCTCCCCTCCCCCTTTCTGCTGCTCTGTGTAGCCTGTTCTGCCAGTCTTGTAGCCAAGTAACTGATAGAATCAGAAAATCTTATTCTTCTCCAGGTTGTGCCCAATCTGGTCTGTGAAATGTCCTATGCTGGGAAATGCATCTTCATCCTGTACAAACATAGAGGTGGCAGATTACATAGTTGGGTTTCCCTGGGAGTAGCAGACGAAACTTTTAAGCAAGTTGCAGGGTTCCGCCTTTTGCATTTTTTCATCATTGCTCTGACTTTAGGTAGCCTTCCAATATATCAGATACTCCAAATATTTCCCTTATGTGTGAAGTCCAGAATAGCCTCCACTTCATACTCTTCTTTCTCATCCATCAGCGTAAAAGGAAGATAGAGCTGTGTTAATGTGTGAGTTCCAGTCAGATGCATTGCAACAATAACCCAACTTTTAGCCTGTCAATCTTTATCATTGACTTATCATCTATGAAATTAGTAGATCCTGAGTTTACAGCAGCTTTCCTACTTGAGTAAAAGAGTAACAGGAACAATAATGGGTGCCGGCCTACTGTTGGTTGCAGGTAATCCTTATGTAACTATTCATTCAGAGACTGTTCGAAATTACAACTATCCTGAGCAAAGGGACTTATGATGTATGCCTCAAGTCATGGCTATTGCAGCATCCCTGCAAATGTGTGCTGAGAATTTGGCAACCTATTCATACTAATGAGGAATTTCCGCCATATCCATGCACAGAAGGAAACTCCAGTGTTGGGGCTGAAGAAAAAGAAAAGCTTTAGATCTTCATGATCTTAGTTTCTTTTTTCAAGCCCTCTACTGCAATTGTCACCAATCGATGCCCCCTGAGAAAATTTTGTGGTCCGTAGAGAAATCTTTGCATTTATCTCGAGAAGCCCAGCTGAAGTTTCCTGCGCCAATCACATTTCAGCGCTTTGAATCCCAGACACAGGCTGGGGTCAATCAGGCAGTTATCTTGGCCTGTTAGTGGAAAGGGTCAACCCTATCTTTGCTGTCCATTGTGGATTATAGATGGCCCACTGCAAATTTGAGCGCTCAAGAGTGAGGTTTGAGGTCTTGAGCGCTCACTGAAACAGCACAGGAAACTTCAGCCAGGCTCCTCGAGAGACAAGAGGAGCAAAGTTAGGGTTGACTCCGGCTGCTTCTCTCTGCTGTAGTGCTTTCCAAATGCAGTTTTCTGGTCCGAGGCAGGAGATTAGAGCTGCTTTGGCATCACCAGCTGGTGCAAACATAGTGCAGTGAAGGCGGAATGCTGATGCTGTGCATTTACAGGCAGTGGTTCGCTCCCACGCCTTCCAGCCATCACCATCAGCGCTTTGGCCCACTTAGCCCACACACCCCTGGAACAGCACCATTACCTTGTTCTGGCCAGTAAGGGCTGCACTTCTTTTTGCACATTGCACCACCTGCAAAGTTGCACACTGCACATGGCAGAAATTTCTAGCCTCATCATGGGCTGGTCCCATTTTCCAGAACTGTAATAGTCATAGGACTGGTCCTTTGGTCATCCTGGACCAGCTCCTCCACCCAGGTGCACTTGTCTGCCAGAGAGCAGGCAGCTCCCCTGCAGGCCGGTGGAACCGGGTGGAGGAGCTGCTCCAGGATGACCAAAGGACCAGTCCTGTGACTACTACAGCTCTGGAATACAGGACTGACTTTTCCACCAACATCAGCAAACCATTGTCAGTCTGTCCGTCCTCATTTTCTTCATTCAGATTGACCAAACTTCTTGAGAGAAGGAACAGAAAGGAGATTTCAAGGCGCTTTCTCTCGGGCCTCACAGAAGCAGACAGATAGGTGGCTGATCCTCCCCCCCCCCCAGTGTTTTGTAGGTTTTAAATTATGAATTTGGTGTGGTCCTGAAGTCCAAAGGGTTGGTGACCCCTGCTCTACTGGGCTTTGTAGAGCACCACGGCAATGGTGGTAGGTGTGAGTGAACTCTGTCATTGGGGTGGAGGGAAAAAAACCTTGGATCACAAAAATCTGAGCTTGTTTTCTCCAGTGCTGGAGTTTGAAAAATACATGGAAAGAGAAATTCTGGTGGTGGACTGGAGGGAAAAAAAGCTCGGTTCACAAAGTGAACACAGGCTGTAAAAGGTTTCCCTTTTATTTTTCCTATGTCATCTTGTTCATCATCTGTCCAGTTATAACACAATATTAAAACATTTTTCTAAATTTTCTGAAGTGCCTTGACTCACCAATGTAGTTCACAGGCTGTTAGCAAATTCTTCTCTAAATTGGTCAGTCAGGGCAAATTATTTCCCACATCTCTGGCTAATAATCCTTTTTTCCCCTTAAAGTCACATCTGTTACTCCCTACATTGGACTTCTGCTGTTACACTTTTCCCATTTCCCCCATATATTTTCACTTCTTCCTGCCTTTGTACCAAAATATCTATTTCAGTCAAACAATTATTCACTTCCAAGAATATTTTAAACAGCTAATACAATTTTATTAAGGAATTGTGCATCTGCTTTGCACCTTTCATCTTAAAATAGAAGAAATAGGTGAGGTGTCCTTGTGCTCTCTGAGCTTGGCTGCTTTCTTGCAGACATTTCATTACCCAAACTAGGTAACATCAACATGCTGATACCTACTTGGGTAATGAAACACCTGCAAGGAAACTGCCAACTTCAAAGAGCACCGGTGCTACAACCCGGTGCTACAAATATTCTCTATTATTGCCAAGCAATAGGTATTAAGTAAGGGGTTTTACATTGGAAGATCAGATTACCAATTACAGTGACTGGATTTTAAAAGGGCCTGGTGTGAAACAGCATCTAAAGGGCTTCATATCTGCCTTCATCCCAAATTGAAAATATCTATTCCAGTCAAACTATTATTCACTTCCAAGAATATTTTAAGCAGCTAATGCAACAATTTTATTAGGGAATTGTGCCTAATTCTTAAGTCTTGGCCTATTATTTATTTTCCACTCTTTCCTGCTTTTCTGGTACTTCTGCAGTGCTTTCATTATTAGTTATTCTTCTTAGTACATATAAAATGAGGATTGGCAACTTACCTTCTTCCAAATATTGTTGAAATACAACCCAAAACAATTGTAGCTAGTGAAGTTAACATGGAAGGATCTTGGGAGACTGACCAACTTTCTATTGCTGTTCTAAGCGATTCTATAATATATAATTAGAAAATTGAAGGTCTATTTGGGAGGTTTTGTTTTGAAGAAGAAGCTCACAAATGGAAACCACAAATGAAAGTGAGTTCTTGCTAAATGAGACCAACAACCTAGCTGCGAACTTTTAACTTTCTCTTCCTAGATTCTTTGATTTAGACATCAGATGAGAAACCCCAAACATACTGAACATTAGTCATCAATCATACAGTATGTAAATCTATATATAGAAACATGAGCCATCACTTCTCTACATTAATGCAACTGAGTAGAAATACTCAGTTCCAATATATAACAGTATGTATTGGAAAAACAAATTAGATGCAATTTATAAATTAGAAATAAATCAAAAATTGATTTTTAAAAAATAATTAGATATCCTAGATGTTGCTTCCACGAATCTCTGAACCTTTGTTCAAAACCGTCATTTTTTTGTCTTCCAGAGCCTTCAGGGAAGCCTCCAGAAGGTCCCTGAAAGCTCTGGAGGACTAAAACTGTCCCTACGAGCAATCTGGAAGTCCGTTCCTGAACTTCCGGTTTTCCCATAGGGGCGGGTTTTTTTGCACTCCTCTGGTTTCGGGCAAGCTCCTAAAACTTCCGGACGGCCTCTGGGGGGATAGGGGAGGCTTTCTCCTCCTCCCCAGGTTCCTAAAAAGCCTCTGGAGCCTGGAGAGCGTGAAAAAAGCATGCAAAAATGGGGGGAGTGCCACTCATGCATGCATGCATGCTGGGGTTTGCACATTGCATTATGGGTGTGGCACCCCCATGCATGACCCCTCCTGTGCTCTCCCCCACTTTTGGCATGCGAGCCAAAAAAGATTCTCCATCACTGGCCTAGGTCATGTGCTTTATGGAATACTATAATTCATTTTTCAGGATGCTGCCCTTAAAAATCACCCAGAAAAGTTAAACTGATGCAAAGAGCAAAAGTCTATTAGATAATCTCATTATTACTATATAACATAATTGCTCTGGAAGCAGCACTGGGTTGTTGATATATTTCCTATTACAATTCAGAGCACTGGTTATCACTTGCAAATCTGTGTAAGACTACCTATCCCATCTAGAGTCTGCCTGCCCAATCTAAGGGTACAGAGAATGCCTGATAGATGTCTGCACATATTGAGAGCTGTGGTGGTGCAGTGGTTAGACTGCACAGTTGCATTCGAATTCTGCTGACTGCCAGCTGCTCTATTCTCATAGGCTGAAGCCTTCTATCCTTACAAGATCAGTAAAATTAAAACCCAGATTGTTAGGGGCACTATGCTGACTCTGTAAACCACTTAAAGAGGCTGTGAAGCAATATATAAGTCTAAGTGTTATTGCTATTTCGAAGTATAACAGGAAAGGGTCCAAAGTAGGTTTTCTTTGTAGGAACTTGTCTCTTGTAGAACAGCTTGCCTCTTGACTGTTTAGTTAATGTAGAGTCATTAATGTAACACCATTAACTTTGGTGTTAATAGGTTCTTAAGTCAATTCAACACAGGTTTTTAGTTATCATGTGCAAGTTTGCTAAGGACTATATGCAGATAAACAAAGAAAAATTCCTTAGAATTGAAGTAACTTATCCTGCATGTACTTATTGATTCTTCTTTTATTTGACTAAATTAACTAAATTAATTGGCATAACTCTATTAGGGTCATTGACCAATAAAGAACAAAGCACTGAAAATTTTGTTCCTGAGGTTAGTCATAGAAAGAAAAGAAAAATCTAATTTACAGTTTGTAATTCTAATCTCAAACTGTAACCATATGTATTTCTCTGGCTAATTGGCTTGTTCCTGAAGCCACAGAATTTGGTAATTGGTTCCAAGGACAGGCAAGAAGGGAATTTGTGAAGTGGGCAGATGCGAAAGATGCTATCACTTAGTTACACTAGAGAGAAATGAATTGTTTTTATTGTAAAATATATGTTGTCTGTTTCTTCCCCACCAGTGCTGGAAGGCTGATAAAAAGTGGTCCTGTTTAGACCTACTATATTTCTATGTCCTTTTAATATATATTTTATTTGCTCAAGGTTATGTGCCTATTAATTATAGGTGCTTCTCACAGGAATAAAGAAAAAGAAAGTAAACAGAGATTATGGCTGGGGGGAAAGTTGTAATTAGAGTAGAAAACCAGCACCTGCCAATTAAGGGCCTCAATTTATATTGATAAAACTGTCTCAAGGTCCAGCTTGTTTCCCTTTTACTACTTCTTTGTCCTATTAGGCTAAGAGACAGCCATGCCTTAGTAAGAGGAGTATTCATTGCAATGGACATGCCTAAATATTTCTTATCTTCCTCTTCTAGCTTTCCAGCTGCTTCCACTTTACTCTCCCACCCTCTTCTTTCCACCCATCTCAGGGACATGATAGGACATTCTGTCCTTCACCATCTCCCGTGAAGGATGAGAAAGTCCCAGAAATCATCCTTTCTTTTCATCATTATTTCAGCTGAAACCATCCACTTTTCCATCCCCTTTGAAAAGCAAATGGGGCGGATCTGTAATAGAGGCATTTCTGTTTCTCTGGAAGAGATTTATAGCTTATGTTTGAAGGACAGGGATCAATTGTAATTTAGAAGAGGTTTTGTATATTTAACTTTGTTTTGCACAAGTGTCAGGGAAGTGATCAATTGGCCAGGCAATTTTGGAACCCCAATAAACACAGTAAATCAAGGGACATTTAAATTTTATTATTACCCAAACAAAGATTTAAAAGCAAAACATAAACATATCAAGCAAGATGATACTTAAATCTTAAGTTAAGATTTAAGTCTAGAAGCGGCTTCTAGAAGCTGCTAAAAACTCCTTAATACCCCAAAAGTATAGTCCAGTTTCCGTAGTACCCAGTGTTAAGTTCTGTGCAGAAGCTCCCACTAAACAATAACTCCTAAGTGTTTTCTTTTAAGTCTGGCACCATGACTTTATGACCCTGCTATGGTCAATGCAAGACCCAACTTTGACTATGACTCTGCAATGGGAACCTAATGTGAGACATTCTGAGCAGGAAAAGCTTTGAAACTACATTAAGATTTTATTTTTATTTTGTTCAGTAATTAAGAGAAAAACACAAGCAAGTTAGGTCAGAATGAGCTCTAAACTTCTAGACTGTTCTTAATATAAAGGGGGGGGGAATCAAGATTGTATGATTAACTCTTCAAAAAACCAATGGTTTTCCATATTTCCACTGCAGGCAGTTCTAACATTTTGTGGACTACAAAACCCTGCTCACAGGCTTCTAGACACTTACCACTTGAATTACTGTAATATGCTATATGTAAGACTGTCCTGAAGAGCATCCATAAACTACATTGATGCAGAATGCAGAAGCCTGTGCAATTATAGGTTGCTATAATCCAGTGGTGAAATTCATTTTTTTTTACTACCGGTTCTGTGGGCGTAGCAGGGGAAGAATACTGCAAAATCTCCACTCCCACCCCACTCTGGGGGCCAGCCAGAGATGGTATTTGCCAGTTCTTTGAACTACTCAAAATTTCAGCAGAACCTGCTGAATTTCACCCCTGCTGTAATCCAATATATTCAGCTGGCCCTGCTGCTTCAGAGCTGCATTGATTACTGGTTGGCTTCTAGATGTAATTCGAAGGGCTGGTTGTTGTTTTTAATATGGAAAGCAACATAGATGTAGATCCTACAGGGCTCTGGATCTGGTTATGTGAGGAACCACCTCTTCTTATATCTCATCTGCCAACATACATACATACATACATACATACATACACACACACACACACACACACACACACACACACACACATTCCCTAGAGATGGTATTCTGCCTGTTCGCCCCAGTTCGGGTGAATCTGTAGCGGCGGGAGGCTCTGCCCACCCACCCATATGTCATCATGGACGCTCTGTATATGTGCAAAAATGCCGTACGTGAGTAAAGCGAGCACACACGCTCCCAGTTTCTAACTGGTAGCAAAGGTAAGAGAAAACCATTACTGATACATCCTCACATATACGCACACACATGTGATTTCTATCTTAACACCATATATTTTCCCTTACAACCATTCTCTAAGTTGGCCTTATTATGTGATATTTAATATATAGGGAAGCCAATCTTCATTGTATTTCAGTGTTATATAAACAGCATTCACTTGTTGAAGTGTTTTATAGACCCTTTTCCTTTTAAGGCTGTAAAAATAACTTGTTTTAAATTTCATTTCTTCATGTGTAAATAGCATCAGGATGAAACATTCCACTTTATTTATTTTGCAGAAGTATTGAAATAAAATAAATATGTATAGTTCTGAGGCAAGAAAGTTTGAAGAACAGTAACTAATTTGTCCAGAAAATAAGAAGCTTTGTAACAGCCAGTATTTTGAAAAGAAGCTTGTTTCCCAACAAATCAGATTACCATGTGACAATTACATTAGGCTTTTGTAGAAAGAAAACACTTGTTTAGAAGCTTGCAAATATTTTAATAAGCATCCAGAAAGTATCGTTTTTCTTTATTGGGGATATTGAATTGAAATTGATAGGTTTTTAACATTCCTTAGGCAAGTACAGATACATACATTATTATTATTATTATTATTATTATTATTATTATTATTATTATTAGAGCTGTGCACACTATACAAACAGTCCTCAACTTACAACCGTTCATTTATGAACATCTCAAAGGTACATCAGCACTAAAAACAGTGACACTTGGCAACTGGCATGTATTTATGACAGTTGCACTCTCCTGGTGTCATGTGTTCATCTCTTGCAACCTTCCCAAACGAAAGAAAAGTCAATGAGGCAAGGCAGATTAACGTAATGATCAATGATTCACTTAACAACTGTAGTGATTAACTTAAAAATAGCCAAAAATGTCATAAAATGTGGCACAACTCATAAAAATAGTTCACTTAGCAACAGAAATTTTCGGCTCAATTGTGGTTGTACATTGAGGACTACCTCAAAAATGTTTAATAAGATATGGTTTGGATCACATGTAGACAGAACCACTCATCCTACTATTTGTGAAAGCAGGCTGCCATTTTGAGGCTTCTGATTCTAGAAAAAAATAAATGGTTGTTTTAAAGAAGCTACACATTAAGATGACATCTAAAGTAGGGGCACTTTTTTCCAGATTTATGAGTCTTTAAGAAATTGGATTGCTTAAGTGAACCGCAGGAAAGTGTTGTGTTCATATGTGGACCAAAGCATGTCTTCCTTTTCATTTCTAAAAGTGTGCAGAGCCCTCATAATTAAGATTGCATTTTAAATAAACTGAATCTGAATTTTGTTGTTGTGTTTGTTTGTTGCATGGTAAGCTAGGTGAATGAATTTAGGCCATTAGTGTTGGTAAAGCTTAGGGCCAGCCTCCCAGGTAATGGAAATAGAAGGGAAAAAAATATTATGTATGGCAGTCACAACTTCAAAGCAATGCATTAAGAAATACAAATGAGAAAAAGGCTTCTTTTCCAAACTATGAATAAACTTTCTCAATCTGCATTGACAGTGGTTGGAAATAATGGGTATTGGGATCTGTTCTTAATAATCTTGTTAAATAAACAGTAACTTTTCATTGTTTAGGTGCTCGGAATATTATTTTTTCATTTTTATATCTATACCTAAATGATCAAAATAAACTTTAAAATTATTTTCTAGGAATAAAAGCCTATGTACTAGCAAAAGATAGGGACACAATGGCTCAGTGACTAAGACGCTGAGCTTGTTGATCAGAAAGGTAAGCAGTTCAGTGGTTCGAATTCCTAGCGCCGTGTAATGTAGTGAGGTCCTGTTACTTGCCCCAGCTTCTGCCAACCTAGCAATTCAAAAGCATGTAAAAATGCAAGTACAAAAATAGGGACCACCTTGGGTGGGAAGGTAACAGTGTTCCGTGCGCCTTTGGCATTTAGTCATTCTGGTCACAAGACCACGGTGATGTCTTTAGACAGTGCTGGCTCTTCGGCTTTGAAACAGAAATAAGCACCCACCCCCTAGAGTAGGGAATAACTAGCACATATGTGCGACGGGATCCTTTACCTTTATCTGACTTTTTGGAAAAATAAAGTGAGTGTGCAGTTTGACAAATAGCAGAAAAATAAAGAAGAATAAAATTTAACTATTCTTTTTAAACAGTTAACTATTGAAACATATGCTCCAAAACTTACCTTCTTACCGTGTTACTAATAGTTGGCAAATCTGACAGTCTGCCTTCAATAAAATGATAACAACATTTCTAAAAAATGAATGCTCTTCTTTTATGAACAAAAATTAATCCCTCTGTTCTTATAGTATTTTATAATTCTACTGATAAACATACTACAATACACCAGTTCCTTTTTTTTCTATTGTTGAAAATTATTGTGGCTATAAGCAATAGAACTTTTCCAAATAATACCCATTTTTCTGGAAAAAAAATGGAAGTAAACTAGGAAAACGGTGTCCAAAATTAATTGGATAATGAACACTGATTTATATTAGGAAGAATATCATTTTGGCCAATCCAAATAGTTAGATTGCATTAAAGAATAGATACTCTGAATTAGAAGCAGTAGTGCTTAAAATATTTGCTATGTAGAATATAAACCTTTGAATATATTAGTCATTAAGCAGTAAGCTTAATGGAACATAGAACAAATTGTTAAATATAGTAAAATTAAAATTATATCAAGATTGTGGATGTTAATAAAGTGTTTGAAGTAATGGCAAATCTGGATTTTTGACACTGTTCCAATACAGTTTCATTATTTGCTATCTCCTACATAGCCCTACAGCCCTGTATCCAAGTTCAATAACTTAAGCATCTGGGCAATTTAACTCCCAGTATAGCAAAACTAATTGCCCAAATCCAAAAAAGATAAAAGTTCTAATGCAGTTGTAAGGACACCGACAGCGGTACTACGGAATATATCATCCTATGAAGTCTGGTCTTTTATTCTTTCAATCAACACCTGACCTCAACCCTGATAACCAGCTGTAAACGAAAGGAAATAGTTTATTTCATGAAAGAAAAACATTCTCTGCAAGTCAGCGGTTGTTTAAAATGTCAGATTGTTGGAGACGGCATCATGTCTTCGGATTTATCAGGCTTTCTAGGACAAACGGCATGTGCAGAGGGAAGGGGGGGGTTTGAAGTCTTCACACATTTATTCCTCCGTTTTTCAGTTGTATTAAATGAGTCTCTTTGTTTAACCTTAGTTGTGTTGCTGTCATGCAGGGTATTTAATATTTTATTTTATTTTATAAGTTTTATTAGTGTATGCTAAATATAAATGCTGCACTAATCACTAAGGAAATATAATTGTCAGTTTTCTGATTTCTGAGTTTTTCAGTACTTGGTATGTAACAGCAAAGGCTAGTATGCTATTTATTTTTAATCTATGTCTTATAAACAAATTATGATGTTCAGTGAATCTTTTGTTTAGTCCTGTGTAGGACTGAACTGAAATTGTTGTTCATATATTACTACTGTCTTTTTACAGGTTGCCTTTGCTTAATGATAATAATTGGAATGGGCAAGCCCGTCGCTTAGCAATATAGTAAAGCATAATGTCACAGATTGCTGACTTCCTAGGTTGCTGTCATTAAGTTAATCCTGCACATTCGTTAGGGGTGATGTTAGGTGTTCACCTTTTGCAACCTCCTGCTGGCTTTTCCATTGATTTTGCGTGTTAGAAGTTGGCAGTGAAATTGCAAATGGCAACCACGTGACCTTAGGACACCAGAAGCATCATAATTGCAGGTCAGTTACGTGGATTGCAATTGTCTGTCAACAGAAATACTGCAGTCACGGCAAGTCCTCCTTCAGTACCATTCTACCTTATTTTTAGGAGTATAAGACACTCTAAAGTATAAGACACACTTAGCTTTTTGGGAGGAAAGCTGCCTCCCAGAAATTTGACTCCTTGTAGCAAACAGCAAATATGACATACAATATTTGTGACGTTACATTTCAGACTATACTTATACAGATGCTGTTAATATTGATGTGGCTTTCTGGAAGTATACATTATTCTCTGCTCTTTAAAAGAAGGTACAATAGCACTGGGCCTCTTCAGATCAAGCATTTATTTTAAAAAGCTTCTTCATTTGGCTAGGTTGTCTAGAACAATAATAAAGCAGTCTTTAAAAAATAAATTTAATAATTTGAACCTTCTATAAGCATTTATAGTTAATGACTTACCTCCTTACAGCAAACAGCCCATTTCACTTTCAATTTCACCATGGCCTTTTGGATGATCAGCTGTTTCAGGCTGCAGGAATTGCCATACCCTCCACAAGCCATTTGCTGCAAGGAGGTAAATTGCTGGGAGGCAGAGGCGAAAGGTTGGGGCTGGTGAGTGGGCGGGGCTACACTCAGTGTATAAGATGCACCCAAATTTTCCCCCTCTTTTAGGGGGGGAAAAGGTGTGTCTTATACTCCAAAAAATACAGTAAGTTAAAATGGTTACTGAGGCAGGTAGAGTTAAATAAGGACTCTGTGAATTAGCTGTGGGCTAATTCAGATTTAGAAGGGAAAACATTTAACCTTTAAAGGTGGAGACTCTTAAATCAGTGGTAAAATCTATTTTTTTTAATTACCAGTATTGTGGGTGTGGCTTGGTAGGGCGTGGCTTGGTGGGGTCTTGTGACTATGTAGTCATATAACTGGAGGATCAAAAGACAGAAACTCACTTTAACAATGTCCTGCTGGAACAGGGTTGGACTAGATGATCGCCAGGTCCCTTCCAGCCCTCGATTATCGTCTGAAGCTGCGTCTAGTGCCAAGTTTGTAGTCCTTCCTTCCTTCTCCTTTTTCCCTCCCTCCCTTTCTTTTTTTTATTTCTCTCTCTCTCCCTCTCTCTCTCTCTCTTTTTATTTATTTATTTCTCTATTTCTCTCTTTTTCTCTTTCCTTCTTTCTTTGTCAGCACCCTCACCACCCATTTTTGGCCTAGCAGGCCTCAGGGAAGCCTGCTGGGAGCAAAAACAGACCCCCCCCTGTTTTTTGTTTTTTTTACTTCCCCCCAGTTTTGGCCTAGCAGGCTTAAGGGGAGCCTGTTGGGAGCAAAAAATGGAACCCCTACCCCTTGTTTTTGGCTGTGCCACCAGTGATCATAGGAACTTTTTTTTTTTAAATAACTTTTCTTTAGTATTTTTTACTACCAGTTCTGCGAACCAGTAGGATTTTTTACAATTGTTTCAGGTGAACTGGCCCAAACTGGTAGCATTTCACCCCTGTCTTAAATCCTAGATCAGAAAGATGATAAAGTCTGCTTCTTCAGGCTGAGACTTTGTGGAACTAGGAGGTAGCTGCGTCAATAAATAGATCAAAACCCTTTCCGCAATTTTGTATTATTTTTATTTTGTAGATAACTATACCATAATTGTGAAATGCCTGCAATAAAACAATAATTTGTTTATGGATTATTTCAATTTTTACTTCACTTTTACTTCATTTATATCTCCTGGTCATGTTGTATGAGCACACCAAGTCAAACTGGTATCAGAATTACTTTTTAAAATAATTGTTAGTCTAGACCAGTGTTTCTCAACCTTGGCAACTTGAAGATGTCCGGACTTCAACTCCCAGAATTCCCCAGCCAGCGAATGCTGGCTGGGGAATTCTGGGAGTTGAAGTCCAGACATCTTCAAGTTGCCAAGGTTGAGAAACATTGGTCTAGACGCCGTCCTCTCCTTGAGACTAGAAGTGTTATTCTATGGCTTAGAGACACCTAGTGGCATTTTAAACATATCAAGTGGATATTAAGGAATTCTAAGAGTAGCCAATATAGATGCCACACATTTTGTTCCATTGTTAACCTTTTTTTTAATCTCGTAAGCATTTGTTTCACTTAACTCTGTAAGATTATCAAAAGGAAGATACTGTTCTTTTAACAGAGTTTAGAAATTTATGTCTTTAACACAGAAAAGCAAAGCATTATTTTCCCATAAATATAGTATAGTGGTAAGATCTATTAGAGATCATCTAGTTAAATCCTTTGCTCAATACAGGATCCACTAGAATAACGTTTTTCAAACTTGCCAAGCTTAAGATGTGAGGACTTCTGGGAGTTGTGGACTTCTAGAATTTTGGAAATTGAAATCCACACCCTTTAAAAATTGCCAAGTTTGAAAAAAATCGCACTGGAACATATTTGGCACATAGTCACCTAGGGACTGTTCAACTAACATCTGAAAGATTAAAGTATGCAAAACGTCTCTCTGCCCAAATTGTTGCATTTTGTTTTCCAAGTGTTCAGGGATTAATTGCTCGATGTTACCTTCACTCTTTTTCCATTTTTCACTTCAGTGGATTATGCAGCAAACCACAGTGATGTAAAACTGATGAGTCGTGCCATCATTACACAAGTATCATGTTTACCTACTTGCATCCCAATCTCTTCCCTGGGTACACAAGTTATAGTATTTGTATAATGAACCCACACATATTTCATTATTTGTCCCAGGTTAATGTTGAGCAATCCAATATGAGTCAGTCACCAGGAGCAAAGGTTTAGACTTCCAAGCTTTTGGTCTCATGCTGGAGCCAGTCCTCATGGCACTTCTCTCTCTCACCAAAATGTCCCAAAGATGCTTTTTCAAGAGGCAACTGACCGTGTGCTTGGGCTGTTCCCATGATGACGAACCTATGGCATGTGTGCCCAAAGTAGCACATGAAGCCATGTCACCCGACACATGCGGCCTTGCCTGTTTGTCTTCTGGGTTTCTGGTGCACATGCACAGACAACGATCAGCTGTCCTTTTTGTGCATGGAAGTTCTGAAAACCAGTGTGCGCATGCACGCTGGCCAGCTGATTGTCAGGTGCACATGTGCACCAGAACCCAGAATTTTGGCTTTTCTGGAGTGCGGCGTCAACTAGCACATACACACCCATCGTTTCTGTGTGACCTTTTAGGCTCTCGGTGCCAAAAAGGTTCGCTGTCACTGGACTATTTTATGTGTAGTATTTGTTTCTTTCATGGGCATCTATGTTTCTTTTCCTTTTTTTATGGTTTCTTTTGAAATGGATTTGGGAGAAATAATTAATTCTTAATGACCCTCAATGAAAATGTGCTCAACCAGTTAAAGGCACTTGAGTCCTGCTAGCTAGACATTATGGGAGTTGAACCAATCTCTGAGTAAGGTAGTAAGTAGGAAATATACGTTCTTACTGTTCCTATAGTGAATGGACGAGTAATGCTGAGTAGGAGACTGCTGTTTTAAGAAGTTTCAGTTCCAAAATCATTAACGGAACCATTTGATTTACTTTTAAAAAGTTTCAATTGTTAACTTTTCACTAAAAGATCCCTATCAGCAGTTTTATAAATGTGTTTTAGGTTGGCTTTAAAACTGTCAAACTCGCAGTATCACATTATTATCATGTAACATATTGTGACTTTTTCCCCCTTCGCTAAAATGGGGATGAGGTGGCCAGCGCATGACACATCCAGCCCACAGGCCATGAGTTTTGACATCCCTGCTTTAGAATAATCCATACTGATGAAGTATAGCTTTTTATACTGTGATACAGTTGACCTACACACTGTTAAATATTTGTATTTAAATATTTTGTTAAATAATAGTCTTAAATATTTGTCTTAAAATACACACACACACACTCACACTCTCTCTCTCTCTCTCTCTCTCTCTCTCTCTCTCTCTCTCTCTCTCTCTCTCTCTCTCTCTCTCTCTCTCTCTCTCTCTCTCCAACCATTAGGAAAATTATCTGTGTACCATATCTATTTTATTCATGGTTTCCTTAGAACTGTTTTTCAGTTTTTTTCACCACTCTTTCTACCTTCCTTTCTACTCCGGATTCCTTTTTCTGAAGAAATGCTTTTCTTTCTGAAGAAATTTATGAGAAAGTTTGCTTAGCAATATTGTAATGTTGTAACAAAGACACTTTTACAAATCAGGTTAATCCAGTTGTTATTGGATTTGTGAAGACATAGTTGTTCATAACTAAGAATTACAAAGAATCTCTCTTTGAGGGAAATAATTGGTTCAGAGATGTGAAATATAAATAAATGAAAATAAATAAAATATCCTCATTTCTTAACCATGCTACAATAATACTGCAAAAAAATATAAACAGATTTTATCAAACACTATTAAATTTCCACTTTGTTGGAATTATATTAGTAGATTAGATTAGATCACTGATCAGATTTGCGGTGAAATATAGAAATGCGTTTAATCCTACTGGCAGGTATTTCCTTCAGAATCTAGGCCAGTTTTGGGAGCAGAAACCTACCAGTAGTTATGTTGCCTGGGAAATTTTGTGGCAGGATAAAAGAAAGAAAATATATATATATATATATATATGTGTGTGTGTGTGTGTGTGTGTGTGTTTTTATTTGTGCTGATAAATAAATAAAGTGAGACTAGTATAGATCTATTTCAAGCTATTTAGCTCTCATCAGCTAGTCACACTGCCTGGTGTGCCTAGTATGCCATATAGCCCAGGTTCAAATCCCAGTAAGGGTATGGCTAGCTGATGAGAGCTAAATAGCTTGAAATAGATCTATACTAGTCTCCCTTTATTTATTTATCAGCACAAATAAAAAAACACAAATATAACAAAGGCAACAGTAAAAAATATTGGGTTTCTGTCGTGATGGACTCTTGTGACGAGCCGATTGACAGATGATGGAAGCAGTTAGCTTCCTCCCATAATTGGGGCTTTCCAGGGGTTGTAAAAATCATATATATATATATATATATATATATATATATATATATATATATATATATATATATATATATATATATATATATACATACATACATACATACATACATACATACATACATACATACATACATATATATATATAAATATATATATATAATCTTCTTTCTTTTATCCTGCCACAAATATATATATATATATACACCCATCCTCTGCTACTACATTTCCAGCTCTACATTGGAGTTCTTTTCTAGCTGAGATGATGGTAATTTTAAATAGGATTTTTTTTAAAAAAGTTTTTTTCTTTTGTCCTAAAACAATTTTCTTATTCCCGTCCTAATATCTATCAACTTGTGTCACATTTTTAAAGGAAATTTATTTTACTTTTAATTGAAGTTTAGTTTAGTTTAGTTTAGTTTCACTTTATTTGTATGCCGCCCTTTTCCCTGGGGGGACTCAGGGCGGCTCACAGTTCAAAGGGGGGGGAAGGACAAACAATTTACAACATAAAGGCACTACATCATTTAAGAACTCAACAATCACACAATTCGAGTGGGGGTTAGAGTCTTTAACCCCAGGCCAGCCGGGACAGCCAGATTTTAAGGGCGGCGCGGAAGGTCTGGAGGGTGGTGAGGGTCCGGATCTCCACGGGGAGTTCGTTCCAGAGGGTCGGAGCAGCCACCGAGAAGGCTCTCCTCCGGGTAGTTGCCAGTCTACACTGGCTGGCTGATGGAATTCGGAGGAGGCCTAATCTATGCGATCTTATCGGTCTAGTGGAGGTAATTGGCAGTAGGCAGTCTCTCAAGTACCCAGATCCAATACCATGGAGGGCTTTGTAGGTGACAAGTAGCACCTTGAAGCGCACCCGGGGATCAACAGGCAGCCAGTGCAGCTCGCAGAGGAGAGGTGTTACGTGGGTGAATCGAGGTGCACCCACGATCGCTCGCATGGCCGCATTCTGGACCAGTTGAAGTCGCCGAATACTCTTCAAGGGCAGCCCTATGTAGAGCACATTGCAGTACTCCAGCCTAGAAGTCACAAGGGCACGAGTGACTGTTGTGAGGGCCTCCCGGTTCAGGTAGGGACGCAACTGGTGCACCAGGCGAACCTGGGCAAATGCCCCCCTGGTTACAGCTGACAAATGGTGTTCAAAAGTCAGCTGAGGGTCCAGGAAGACTCCCAAGTTGCGAACCCTATCTGAGGGGCGTACAATTTGACTCCCCAGCCTGAGAGATGGAGCACTTGGCCAATTCATGGGAGGGAAGCACAACAGCCACTCGGTCTTTTCTGGATTGAGCACAAGCTTGTTAACCCCCATCCAGTCTCTAACAGCCTCAAGACCCTGGCTATGCTTTTAAAGTCTATGCTTTTAAAGAAATAATCAAGCATGCAAACTAAGAATTAAGATATTTTACTGCAATGCATAAACTCTAGGGTTTATTAACTCTTTTAAAGTCTAATATGGTAGAAGACTACTTCTAGCTCAAGAAGCCTTTGCTCTTTTTGTGTGAGAAAAGCAATAAAATAAAATGTTTGATTTAGTTGACATTTCAAACAATAATTATGATTTACAATTAGTTAATTGCTATGGCTTATAAAGAGTAAATCTGGTTTATAATTGATGAAACATCAAACATTCTTAATGTGCTCTTCTAGGTGATGTTTCACGTTCTTGCCTTTTGTTTTTTATGCTTGTTTTACAAGTCTTTTGAAAATATCATTGTGGAAGGAATCCCTTGTGATGTTTGAATAAAACACTGTTTTCATAAATTAGGGGCATGAAATCATAGCCAACGTAATGATTATTTCTGTAGGTCATCCAGAATTATAAGTGTCGACCTTCTTTTTTTGTTCAGTAGTTTTACATTTAGCCTTTAATGAATCACACTTTCTAAGAAGGTGTTTTCTTAATTACCTTAGTCTAACGAGCTCTGTATATGTATTTGCTGTCTTATATCCAGAAATACATGCATATGCTCTGAGTCATCCACCCATTTTTTTTTTAACTTTAGGAATTATACAGATAATGTTGACTCATTGGGGAAGAAATGTGGGTGAATGAACCACAATATGCAGATATATTTATATATATTTCTTATACAGAAATATTTTTGACAGGACTAATCTTCTCTTAATAAGTGCACGCTTCTTATAAGTCAAATAACACATTATTTGACAGAATATTAAGCATATATTTATGAGATTTAACTTTTCTTTCAATTTTCAACATGACTAATTAGACAGAAATCTGCAAATTTTGGCCATCATATCCCAAACCTGTTTGTCTTGGAATTATGGGAACTCTAATTTGATGTGTCTGAAAGAAAATAAAGTTGAGGAAATAGTTCAAAGACTTCTGCACTAGGTTGTGTACAAGCAGTCCTTGACTTACAACCACAATTTAGCCCAAAATTTCCATCACCAAGCAAGGTAGTTGTTCAGTGAGTTGTGCCTCATTTTTCAAACTTTTCCTCCACAGTTGTTAAATGAATCATGTCATTAATCTGGCTTCCATCATTGACTTTGCTTGTCGGAAACTGGCTGGGAAAGTTACAAATAGTGATCATATGACCCTGGGATCATGTGATCTGTAATAATAAATATGTCAGTTGCCAAGTGCCCAAATATTAATCATAGGTATACTGCAGTGGCTATACGTGTGAAAATCAGTCATGTCACTTTTTCAGGGCTATTGTAACTTCAAACAGTTATTAAACAAATGTAAATTGAAGACTATCTCTATGCCCTTTGAATATTTTTTACTTTTTAGTTCATTCTCAACTATGTCTTGTTCACGAAAGAATTCTGATGTTTATGTTTCTTTTTTCTCTCAATAAAACTAGAGACTGGACAATTAACTAGTACCAAAAGTATAGCAAAGATTTGTTATGTGAGCCTTTGTTTTCATATTCTATGTTTATATAACTATTTTACCTCTTTCATGTTTATATATTTTATCTCTGTGCTGAAAATGTGATCATACTAATTCATCCCTAGAGATTTTCAGTACGAAGTATAGAAATGCAAGTTTTTGCTTGAGAATTATTTTAACGTTAGTGTGCTTTTTAATGTAATTGCTTGCCAAAATTAAACATATTCAGCAATTCTAGAATGGATTCTTAATTTTGCATTTTCAGTATCATTTAATTTTCAAAATAACAAAATAAGATGAAATGCTGATTATTTATAATGGCAGCATGAACAGAGCAGTTATTCAGCATTTTAGTTTGTAGCTTGACTTGTGATTACTTTTCCTAAAAATAATGAAAATAATAAAAGTAGGGAAATCCTCAGTTATGTGTAACTATTGGAAACTTGTATTTCCCATTTTTCCCCTTACTATTATCTCTTTGATATGATATGTGATTTAAAATACACTTAAACCTTACACTTTGTTTAGATACCTTACATTCTCATGCACTGCTGTGACCTTCTAGTTGTTGTCTAATCATCTTTTTTCCCTGCATTATATTATATTTGCAGCTGATGGAACTACACCAGTTAACCTATCCTGGATGAACTCCTACTTTTGGCTTGTATCACTTCCTTTTTTGCCCTGCTTGTTACCCTTGGAGCCATTATGAAGCTACACCAGGGGTCAGCAACCTTAAACACTCAAAGAGCCACAAGGGTCCTACCCATAAGCTCCCCATTTCAATTGTGGAGCTGACCAGAAGTCCACTTCCTCCACCATAGAGTTTCCTCCTAGCGTGACATCCTTTTTCCTTTATCTGTTCTAACTGAAATACCAATCAATTGTGGCTCCGACTGGTGACAGCAGAGGGATGAAAGAGCCAGATGCGGCTCCAGAGCCGAGGGTTGCTGACCTCTGAGCTAGAATGTGCTTAAAATAGAAAGCTTTCTGATTTTTGAAGCACTGATTTCTATTGAAATTTACAAATAAAAAAATTAAGTTTTGCATCTTGTTAGCGTATTAGTCATTGTGCTAACATAAAAAAGAGCAAGATTATGAAACTCTTAATTAGGAGGAATAAAATGCTTTTAAGTCCATTAGAATGGCCTCCTGCAGGTGCAATTGAACTAAATCTACTTGTAAAAAATAGCAATTATTCACCTGGCATTTTAAGATTTCTTACAAAAAGAGCTATTTCCTGAAGAAACTAGCTGTGCCATTTTGACTATACTACAAAAATATTTTATTTAATTGCATTTATTTATTTATTGGCATTATGTTTGTAAATGTGCATGTGTGTGTAAAAATAGCATAACATAAAAACTCATGAAAGTTAATAGCAGTTCACAATTTTTTGTATGAGCCGAGGTAGCACAGTGGTTAGAGTCCAGTACTGCATGCTACAGCTGACTGTTAGCTGCAATTCAACAGTTCAAATCTTATCGGCTCAAGGTTGACTCAGCCTTCCATCCTTCTGAGGTGGGTAAAATGAGGACCCAGATTGTTGGGGGCAATATGTTGACACTGTAAACTGTTTAGAGAGAGCTATAAAATCACTATGAAGTGGTATATAAGTCTAAGTGCTGCTATTTTGTTTTAACTGAATTTGAGTGTTTATTCGAAAAATACAGTCGTTGCTGGATGCTGAATCTTTTGCCCTTTATAGTAGGTAGAAAAATGTTCTTGTTTCGAGTCAGTATAAATGATTATTAGCTTAAAGAGAATTGGTTTAATCATGCTGCTGAAGATCAGTTCAGGCCTACATATTGTCACACTTAAATCTTTGCTTAAATTGATTTTTAAATTGTTATTTGCAACTCACACATAACAGCAAACATTAAATTATGTGTAATATAAGGAAAAAGGCTGTTATATTCATAGTTATAATATAGATAAAATTGGATAATAAGTCAGAGCCCTCCACTCCTCCCCTAGGGAGGTCGGGGTGAGTCACATTCTTATGTATTTGAATGGGATAGACTTGTTGTAATATAAATTGCAGCTTAGTACATAAATATAGTTTAAGTTACATTTCATCTCTAGGTGGTCACCAGACTCGAAAACAACTTTGTGGCTAACCATTAGCATCATTGACTTTCCACCTGTAATTTTCTCTAAAGTCATAAAATGTTTTTATTACATTGAAAAATCAAACTAGAGTTCTGGCCTGTAGATATGAGAGAGGGTTGTCTATTGTAAAGGCATGGAAAAGGTTAGTAAACAGACAAGAGAATTTGCCGTAAGTGATTCAATGGAGGCAGAGAAGAGACAAACAGGATGATTGCTAATTTTCTAGTGTGGTCTCTACTACCTTCCTGTTCACAATCTTCTGGAACTAAAGCAAGAAACATTTAGTAGAAAAGACACCATTCCCCACAGGTCTTCGGAATAGTTATTCCTTATAGGAAATGGTATTTTGTACTTTCTATATATGATAATTACAGCTGAGAGTTCAAAAAGCCCCTGAGAGCTGTCAAGAGATCAAAGAAAATGAATAGAGTTCTCTCTTTCCCTTCTTGGAAAAAGACCTTTCATGCCAAAGATTGGTCCTGCTTGGATTGAAATGGATTTTTAAACATCCAAAATATAAACATGTATGGAGTAATCAGTAACCACTTCCTTTTTGTACCTTACCTAGAAAAAGGATGTATTGATTCTGAGGATCTTAATTTTTGTAGATAGTTCTATAGGACTGCACTATAAATCTTGTATCGTTGGGAATAAATCCAGCAAAAACTGTTTGTGTGCAATCATTGTTTTGCTATTCCAAATAAATGAAAGACCAAATCCAAAATCAAAGCAAGCTAAATCATCTGCATTTAAAGCAAGATGTCCTAATCTTCCTCCTTTTCAGGATCATGTTGATGCTCTTTTGGAGATAACCATAAAATGGTACAGCATACTCATCTGTTTCCGTGACAACAAGGCTTGCCAAAGGCAGAATTTTCTCCCTCCTATTTTCTTAACCTTTACAAACTGATTATTTCCAATATGTACTTTAAATGCCTAAGATGTGTGTCAAGTTAACAAGTATACAATGGATTCAAATATTAAAGTAATAGTTTACATAACATTTCAGTTTATTGATCTATTATTGAAAAGTATAATTAATATTTAAAGCATTTTTTTCATCCTGGAATACATATCTGAGTCCCAGTTAGCATGTAGATGAAACAAACACAAACTTTTTCAGCAAACTGATCAATTTTGCAGAAGGAAAAGATTTTTCTTTCTTGGATGCATGCAATAAAATTAGCACTTTAATCAGTTATGTTGATTTCATTAAGAATTTTAAAACACTAGCTTCTTTTCCTTTTATTGCTTCTATTAAACAAAATACAAAGACTTTTATTTCTTGCAAGACAAGTATGGTCTTGCTATGATTAAATGAGGAAATCTTTAGTGTTGTCAAAAATCAGTACATAATAAATTCAACAGAATAAAATGGGATTATATTCTCCATTTTGTTATTCAAATAAAACACTTAATTTATACTCAAACAACTGTCAAATTAATTCAAATAAACGAGAAAATTGAAATTATTTTAATAGTTATGCTGTTAAAATAAATATTTTCTATTGAAGTGCTATTACAATTGTTGGATGCTTATTCTGAGTACACTTTCTATATTTCTTAGGAAAGCCTCTTGTGTTTCATAATTCCAGCATTGTGGTGTCTGATTCCTAACATGACCTATTTTGAAGGGGTAGAAATAATAAAACTCTGACTGGCTCCTGGGTGTCCCTTGCAGCTTCCATGCCTTTCTCCCTCAAATACACTTATTTTATATTTTGTCATTTTTAGAATTTGAACTCCGTATGAATGAATGATAAAGATTTGCTTCATTAATAAAGCATCTTAGCCTATAAATAGATTTAGATGATTCAATTTTACTTATCATTATTTTCATTAGAGGACATTTAACAAAATAATATTTGGTCTACTATGGTATTTTTAATAATAGAAACTAAATCTTTGATGAGTTCCAAACACTTCATGGAAATAGTCATTTTCTCCTAGTTTAATAGGATCTTTGAATTTAACTGGCTTTGATTACAATATCTTTTCAGGTTTTCAAGACATACTCTGATGAAGAATACGACCGAAAAAATGAAACAGTTGATCCAATATTATCATCAGCTGAGTATGAATTAGAAAAACGTGTGGAAAAGTTGGATGTTTTTCCAGTAGACATCGAAAAAGGTATATATTCTTTAATTGTCATAGGATAAGAGTTGAATTGTCTAATATATGAAGTTCTGCTCCGATATGCCCTTAAAAAAATGGCATTTGGATTCAAAAATTAACTCCTTGAATCTATAATAAGTAATCAATAATATAATTTATAGACATAATTTCATGAGTTTTCCATTTTTGCAAGAGAGTTAATTCATATGAATTTTAATCCTGCACACACAGCACTTAAAACTCATTGGCATCAGTGAAATTTTTAAGAAGCTTAACTGACTACAGTATTATGAAAACTTTGAGATACAATTTGAGAAAAATAATTTAATGTATATACTGTTAACAAATTAAATATGTTAAAATAAAGAGATGGATATTAGTTAGTATGCATCCCAAACATTATAAATTATTGAACGATGATAAGATAACCACTGAGACACTAGTGAATCTTTGTACAAATGTCAGGCTTTAAGCCCCATGTTTGAATTTCCATTTCCAGGAAGGAAATCAGAAGAACTAAGGCAAGTGCTTTCCACTTTCTACTTTCTGGAAGATAATATATTTTAAAATGTCTGTACTTTAGAATTAGGAACTTCTCCCTAAACGTATCTGCTTGTTCCACTATGTTTTATGGAGAGAGTGTACAACAGGACACTTTCCATAAATGGTTTTGTTGTGTCCTGTCTTCTCTCTGGTCCACTCCCCTAGTAGAAGCTGAAGAAATGAAGATGTGTTGTGAGTGGCTGGTCATCTGACAGCTCAGTATAAAAGAGCTGTTGGATGGAATTCAGCTGTTGTTGTTAGCTGAGCAATCACCTTGTTAGCCTTGTTATGTTAGAGCTGAATAAATATGTTAGCCTTTAAAGTCGTCTTGCCTCAGTCTGTCAGCCACTGTTCTAATAGAGAACAATAGCAATAGCAATAGCAGTTAGACTTATATACCGCTTCATAGGGCTTTCAGCCCTCTCTAAGCGGTTTACAGAGTCAGCATATTGCCCCCAGCAACAATCCGGGTTCTCATTTTACCCACCTCAGAAGGATGGAAGGCTGAGTCAGCCCTTAGCCGGTGAGATTTGAACAGCCGAACTGCAGAACTGCAGTCAGCTGAAGTAGCCTGCAGTGCTGCATTTAACCACTGCGCCACCTCAGCTCGGAAAGAACAGCTTTCATCTAGTAAGACTTAGAAAGCATGTCTTCTCCAGAGTTGCTCCTGCCCTGTAAAAGAGCTACCCCTTTGAGATCAAGGAAGGTTCTCATTCTTTTGACCTTCTGGAAAACCTTGGTGTGTAAGTCTTGCCCAAAGTATTGGGCCAAAAAGAGGTTGTAATTGTCAGGGCAAGGAATCAAAAATGGCACAAAAAGTTACTCCAGAACAGTTTCTTCATTGTTGCTCTCCTGTAGATGGGAATCTTGCCAGACTAAAGCATAAATTTGCATAGATATATCCTATGAAAGATTGGGGGTGTTCGTTCTGGCTCTTTTCCTTCATACCAAAGATTCCATGCTGAGCTGTTTCCTTGCTTCTTGGAAAGGCCGCCTCCTTATTTGGTATTTCATTTCCTCACAGTAAGTTCGGATGCAGGCAAATTTTGTTTTGCATTACTAGGAATTATTTTAGTGTTGGTTCAATGGTTATATTTTATGCTTTATTGTGTCATTGTGCACTGTCCAGTAATATGGGTGGCCATGTAAGTCTACTTCTTTGTCTACATTTGTATTTGTATTTCCCTTTATTTGTATGCCGCCCTTTTCCCTGGGGGGACTCAGGGCGGCTCACAGTTCAAAAAAAAAAGGGGGGGGGAGGACAAACAATTTCTAACATACAGACAATACATCATTATTGAAAACGCAACAGTCACACAATTCGAGTGGGGTTAGAATCTTAACCCCAGGCCAGCCGGGACAGCCAGATCTTTAAGGCGGCACGGAAGGACTCGAGGGTGGTGAGGGTCCGAATCTCCACGGGGAGTTCGTTCCAGAGGGTTGGAGCAGCCACCGAGAAGGCTCTCCTCCGGGTAGTTGCCAGTCTGGCTAGATGATGGAATTCGGAGGAGGCCTAATCTATGCGATCGTATCGGTCTAGTGGAGGTAATTGGCAGTAGGCGGTCTCTCAAGTATGGATTGACCAACACCCAAAGTTCAAAGTTGGTATAGAAAGGGGCAGTTAAAATGTTTAAAATGAGGCAGGGAAAGTATCAACTCAACACTATTTCAGTTCAAAATCTTCTGTGAAGTTCCATCTCTAACAAGTGTGAATGTTTTATCATCAACAAAGGTGCAGAGTCGCTCCACTACAATTTCAACCCCACTTTTTAAAAGTGTTTGTTTAAATAAAATTTAAAAATAGAGTGATTGAGTTACCTGACAGACCAGACGAGTGATATACTATCCGGGGCTTCTAGAGGAAAAGCACAGTATAAATCTAATTAAATACATAACAAATTAGTTACCTTGCCACCAGAACACTGTCTGCCATCCTAGTAACAATCATTTGCCATTGTGCTCCATTTTTCCATTCCTTTTTCTTCTTCACTTCTTTTGTAACACTTATATGCCAACCTTTTATTTTTCTCTATTTTTAAGGGACTAATTTTACTTAGTTCTCCTATCTCATTTATTCTGCTGCAAACCAATTTTATAGATAACTGCAGATCTCTAAAAAAATACTCTCAATCCTAATGTGGCCTTATTACTAAATATATCTAGGTGTAAGACTACATATAGGCAATATTGCCAGGAGTTTTTAAGATAGGTCTATAATGCTAGGGAAAGTGGAAGGAAATACAATAGAGAACAACCAGTACCAAGATGAGTGGATTCAATTACAGCAGCATTGAGTGTGCCATTGGAAGAGCTGAAGGACCAAATTGGGACAACTTGTTTTAGAGAAAATCTTAAGTGTTGACACTAACTTGATGGCACATATTCATTCTTCATTCCCAGAGAGATCAATGATGATATATATAATGAGGAAGACTCGAATGCAAGCAAACAATTACTGGGTTCTTTGAGATTGCAAAAGAGTCTTAAGGATATAGTTACTCTTGTGTAATTGAAAAATACCTGTACCAACTTCTATGAAAAAATATATACTTTGCAATAAGCTAACTTTCCTGAAACAATTCTCGCAATGTACAGTTATAAATCTTGGTAATTGGCTGCTGGATTCTGTATTAGAATACTGGATTTTATTGTAAATGGTTTATAGGGTTAAAGTAAAAATTGAGCAGTGTTAAATTCACAGGTGGAAGACCATCCATAGAATCACTATTGTATGTGTATAGGTATAACCTAGCACTGAAGATGTTATCTAGTTTTCTAATGAAATGTCTGCAAGAAAACCACCAAGCTCAGAGAGCACCAGGGACTCCACAATTCAACCCTGAGCTACAAATATTTATGTTCAATTTGTTTTTCAGATGAACAAGGATTTGGTATCTCTATTATTGGAATGGGAATTGGAATGGATACAGGTTATGAGAAACTAGGTATATTTATAAAAACTATTACAGCAGATGGCCCGGCAGAAAAAGATGGGAGGTAAATATGAATTACCATTGTTTCAAGTATCACTAAAAATTAAAATGTATTATGGTATACACTTCTAAAAATTACAAACTTACAGGAGCCTATAAATAATAAGCAAAAGTGTGTGTTTTCATTGAAAGTGAGTATTTATAAATTCTGTGGTTTGTCAAAAGACCTAACATCACATTTTGTTTTATTTTGACCCTTCATGCTGAAAATTACAATCATATTGAAGTGTAAACATCTAAAAATTAAACACACATTTGAGTGTCTTAACTTTCATTACAGCATTTAAAAAAAAAAACCGGTATCATCAGACAAGCTAACATTAGTAAGAAGTATATCTTTAAAAAGTTTCCATTTTAATTTCACATAAAATTTACCTTTCAGTATATAGTAAACTGAAATCAGTGATGAGAACCATTGAGGAAATACTTATTTCTCTATCAAGCATTTAATTCTTTTTATCCTAAAGTTACCCTAGATCTGTAGGCAAACTAAAACTATGATTGGTTGTTTCTAAATTAATCCATGTGATAGAATTTGGAGATCAATAATAAATCATATAAACAGAAAAATTCAAGAATGAACATTGATGGAACACTGGGTAATTATAAAAAGGAGAAGGGAAACTTATTATCAAACACAAAATAATGTACTGACACTATGTTCAGAGTATCAAAGGTTTGGATATAAACAGATCACAAAGAATTAATTAAGTCTAAAAATGTAAAAAGAAATATAGTTAGTCAAGACTTAGAATGTCATTTGGAAGACTATTCAGATAGTTCATATCAGTTGCCAACAAATTTTCCCATTAAGGAAGAAGTAACACAAAGCTTTTGTATTATGCACAAGAATTTATACAAAGAGTCAGTTTAGAAATGAAAATTAAGATGCTGACTCTCCACCTTCTCAGATGAATTTGACACCCCCAGTAGACTGGAATCATGGGAGCAAGAAACCCAGAATGTAACAGCTTTGAAATGCTTTTATATATCTTTTATATATATATCTGGTATGTTTCCCAATGAAATATTATATTTAGTAAATGCAGTTACAGGAATAAAAGTAGTACACAGTCTATCAGCTCTACAACCTTCCTATGGGTAGACTTTGGAAAAGGTAAGTAGATTGCAGTTTTTCTTCCAACTATGAATTGTTACTGTACGTGCAAATAGCATGAAATGCCATTAGGGGTGTTGGAGGAGTCCTCATGTCCCCCAGGCCCCATTCTCTGTTCTGAAAATAGCCTATGCCAAATAGGAAAGTATAGTGCAGTGAAGTTTTAAGCTCTCCATTTCTATTAATGGCTCAAGATGCTATCTGTGCATGTAGTTGTGTATGCATCTTTAAAGGGAAAGGGGATATTCACTGGATTAACCCAATGAAATGGATTGTGTTGTGGGTGAATATGTGGAGCAGTACTATACCTATTAGGATGGCTGCCTTTTGAGAGTTGCTTCCAGTGTGGAATGACAGTCTGTTTGTCCCCAAAAGTGAGGAGAGCTGCTACAGCCTTTGAACATCAGTTGGAAGGTGATTTCTGCTTGCCTTTTATCTCCCTGGATCGAAGGGACATCTAGAGACCCACATGGGTTCTGGACAGCAGTTCCTTCTAGCTAAACTGCAGAAATTTTTCTGCAGTCAGATTGCGAGTTGAGTGGTGAGGAGCTTGGATTTTAAGTTCTTACTCTCCCCATCTCTTAATCACTTAAAGAAATAATCAGTTACAACTGAAGAGAGATTTCCTTTTGTAGCAAAGACTCTTTGATACGAAAGGTTTCAGTGGATACGGAGATATTATTTTTATTCTAGGTTTATTTTTATTCTTGAAGAAAATGCTTTGATACAGTTCGTTAGTAAGCTAAATAGAAAAGCCAGGAATTTCTATTAATTTTAACAACTGTAGCAATACTATTATATGCTCAAAAGTGGTAAGGCTCAACACTGCTGATTAATGAAGGTGGAGATAGCTAAATTAACCTCTTTGTTTAGGGAAATACTATTTATATTTATGATTGAATGAAAACTCCTTATAGACTTTTTCTATAAAATGGAAAAAAAATCACCTATGATTTGTGGGTTTGATGATAAGAAAAAATGGATAATATAAAAAAGGATTTTTGGAATCAAATAAGAAATAATTTTGTAAATATTTGATGCAAAGAAAATAGGAACTATTTTTTCTTTCAGCACTTTTGCTTTTTTATTGCTATATTTATTAGTCTGTTAGTTTTTAGGTGCTTTGTAAAAATTGAATTAATAAGGTATAGAAAAAAAATCTTCCCTCTAAAAATTGTACTTCAAACCACAGAATAAATATTTAACTCAAAAATTAACTTTTTTGTGTAGAAGACATGATTTTATAATTTTTACATGGAATATTTAAACGATTCAATTGAAAACCCTCTGATTCTCTAAATATATTTCCCTCTTCTGCTGAGAGAAAAAAATAGCTTATTCTATATAGATATTTATGGAAATCCTGTTACATGAAGGAGGCTGTGTCAATCCTCCCTACTTATTTCAAAAAATGAGTCATAAATGAGAAGGAGTCAGTGGCAAGTAAAAAAAGGCAGGATTGAAAAGTCTGAAATTTAATTCTTAACAAAGTCACAAAAGCAGGCAACCTTTTCAGCCAGTTAGCATATTTTGAATTTTTTGAGCACATTGTGGATGTGATCACACAATGGCTACAATGAAGGAGTTGCCTGTTTGTAGAATAGTTGTTATTGGTGTGGGGAGAGATACTCTTTCTCATTAGTTCTCTAGAAAATACATCTCAATGCTCACCTGTTTTTGATAGATAAATAATTCTCAGGTAATAAGGACCAAAGGAAGTTACTCAGGATACAAATAATCTTGGCCCCACAGGTCTAGAGAGGTAACATTAGACACTGTTAGAATCGCAATATTTGCGACTCTGACAGTGGTAATTCAGACTTTAACCAGAGTCTTAGCTATCCAGACAAAAGGAATAATGACATCTCTGCAGATTTAAGCATTGGTGAAAGATAAATTGCTTAATTACAAAGAGAAGGACCTGGTTCAAGCAGTTATAATTGTAATAGCCTAATGCTGCAAATCAGAATTAATAATAGCCTTCAGTTTTCAAGAAAAGGCTAAGAGCTCTAGGTTTCACCTTTGTGCCATCCCAAGTTTGAACAAAGCTCTTCAACCATTTGATCTTATATCCTGTATTGTAGGCTGTTCTGAAGTTTTTATGGGAAAATCAATCTCTGAGTCTAACAATTAAGAGCATGAATGTAGATAACATGGGAGAAAAGTGGGAATCTAGAGGTTCAATCAAACTGCTCCAAGCCAACACCAGTTTAGGCACTACCAAAGCCATATTTTGTTTGATCTGGGTTTCAGAAAAAACAAAATCTAGATTTGTAGATACAGCAATGATAGTGCACATCATTTCATCTGCCTCTCTACAGCTTCTAGAAGGTAGCTTGCTTTTCCCCATAGAAAATTCATATGGTGTCACAATCACTCCCCTCAAAAAAAATTGATGGCTCATAAACCAAAAAGACATTTGTCACTGAAGTGTCAGCTTCCTTTCTTTTCTCACTCCACTCTTATTAATGTCCCAATGCAGCATATCCCATTAATATTTCCAGAGACTTTATAGGAAAAAAACAAAATAGCAACGAATCAACTAGAAGGTGTTCAGATAGCTCTACCTGCCATACCATTTGAGGTATTTGTGTGTAAGTTGAGTTACATTTAGCGGAAAAATTTACTTGGTATCACCAAAATGTCATTTTTTCAAGAGCCAAGTTTTATGAGATACTCTCTGCATTACTAATTTGATTCTACTTAAATGCAAACATAAAATATCAGAAGGCAATTGAATGATAAAAAAGTTGAGCCTCAGTACTGTGCAATATTATGCTTCTCTCTCTCATCTTGTGCTATCTTTTATTCCAGTGAGTATACATTTTTCTATGATAGGCTGTTTGTTTATTGCTATTGGTTCAAAATTTACACAGCTGTATTTATAAATTTGCCACTGTACCTGATGTTGAATTGTTTATCTTGGTTTTAGCAAATAATTAGTTCAAAAAACATTTGATTTAACTTTCAAAAGGCTTCAGCAGTGGATTATAGGGCCAACGTACTTTATCTTTCATTAAGCAGATTATAAAATGTCATGCATAACAGACATATTATGTCTGTTATGCAGACATAACATGACTGTTATTTTTATTTTTTCTTAAAGGATCCGGTTAAATGATCAAATTATAGAAGTAGGTGGTGTCAACATGGTTGGTGTCTCACAAGATTTTGCTTCGGCAGTTCTCAGATGTGCCAAAGGAAGAGTCAGGTAACATTTTCTAGGAAACCTTGAAAAGAAATGTTAAATTTAATGCAATTATGCTACTCTGTAATAAAATAAATAGCATAATCCAAATAAATGAAGTGAAAACAATTAACATTTTCAAAAAGCTCTTTGCCTCAATGTATCTATACTTAATATAAGTATATAAAATATTATTCTACTGATTACTTCACATTGTCAAATGGTACAGCTGGCCCTTGCTTAATAAACATTAAGCACTGTTTAAACTTATGACAGCAAGATGGCCTGTCTTTCTGCCCATCACATCATCCTTACAGTAACATGATCACAATCCAGATATGTGGCAAAAGGCTTCAAATCATGATTTACACTCTCATATGATGAAGATGGATAATGTGTGTTGTCTTTCTCACTTAGTAATCTGTGTGAATTTTTAATTCTCCTGCAGTATTCATTTCTAAGCATTTGACTTAGTTAGAAGAGTAAGGATTACTGTAACTTTTAAAAAATTTCCTTTAAAAAAATTAGACATACATGTAGTCCTCCACATGATCACATTTGAGCCCAAAATTTTCATTGCTAAGCGAGACAGTTAAGTTGCCCCATTTTACAACCTTTCTTGTCACAGTTGTTTAGCGAATCACTGCATTTATTAAATTAGTAACATGGTTGTAAAGTGAATCTGGTTTCCCCATTGTCTTTGCTTGTCAGAAGATTGCAGAAGGTGATTATCAATCTTTATGTCATAATATCACAGGTTGGTGAGACATGTTTATTATTAAGGTAAACCTTAACTTGTGATCGGTTGCTTAGTGACCATTTGCAGTTATAACACTCCAAAGCTACTTACAATGCAGTTTTGGAGTTTCAGTGTTGCTGCCCCCTGCAATCATGTGACATTTTGGAAGGCTCTCCAACCAGACCAGATTTATGGTTATTTGTGGCAGCCACCCTGTGGTCAAATGAGTAGAATTTATTATGGTTTTGGTGGAAACTGGTGTTCACATCTGCTCTCTGGTAATAAAATTGGTGCTGGTAACATGGTGACCTGCTATATGACAATCATAACTTACAGTCATAATTACCAGACTAGGTTATGGGCATAACTCGAGGATTATTTGTGCTGTGTAAAAAATAGTTTTCTAATTTTGATGGGCATACAAACAACCTCAGGATTATAAAGGTAAGTGAAAACCACATGCTCTTTTGCTTCTGTTTTGGGATATATGTATGTGTGCAGCTTCTTGCATGGTCCCTTAGCCCTATGCTATTTTAAATGTTGTTATTCAGAGTGTTGTTTCAAGTGTTTCTCCTTTATTGCATAGAACAATCAGGTACAACTATCTGATATCAAGGTCTTTGGCCTATTAATACATTCACTATTCTTTTCAATAAAGTCCATAGTCTTAAACCATTAAAGAAAAAAATGCACAAATTGATAAACATAAGTTCAAGTACTCTCTAGAGGTACCTAAATTTGTAGATAGTAAATCTGCTGCTTAAGAGAATCTAATTTGTAAATTTGTTCTGCATCAAAAATGTAAATGATTTGCTATCCCTCATTTAAACAAATTCAGTATAATTCAGTTGCAAACAACATTGCATTATAGAATATCTCCTTTAAATGAAAGTTCTGGGCTTTGATTATGCCGTATTTGATAAAGTGAATATTAGTTCACAAATGTTTAAAGCATATTAGTTGTAAGATGTTCCACTACTGTTTTCTATTTTTGGATATTTAGTAACCAAGAGAAGAGACGGGGGAATTACCCTTGTTCATTTATGTTCTCCTCAGGTTTATAATAGGCAGAGAAAAAGCAGGACAAGTAAGTGAAGTGGGTAAATTGATTAAACAGACCATAGAGTATGACCAGCGCCAGAGAGCCCATCATTATGCCCATTTTGAAGCTGAGGAGGAATTTGATGAAGAGGTATCCTGTTCATTCCTTCCTTATTTATTTATATTTCATTCTTTCTTCTTTAACATTTTTGGTAGTTGCAACTGAAAATAATATATTTTTTTGAAGTTGACTATTACTATTTTCTTATTCTTCTTTGAAGTCAAAAACTGAGAATCCAGGTTTGATTATTTTTAAAAGCTTCTAGCATTCATTCTTGTAAAAAGAAGAGGTAGGGATCCCCAATCTTCAAGCATATAAATGAATTATTCACACTTAGGTAATAATAAAGTTATTGTGAAATAATATTTAAAAAACTGCTTTACTTCTCATCTAGAACTGATGTAGAAGACTCCACCTTCCTTACAGATTTTCTGACTTTATTTGCTGTTAAAATTGTTTAGATTTACTTATCCGGGAATTTTTTTTTCAGTAAAACCAATTTACTCTTTTGCTTCATGAAAGTATGTTAAAAATTGTTTAAACAAATTGTTTAAAAAAATGAATTGGCTTCCAAGACAGAGGAGTACGCCACCGATGAAGATGAAGACGAAGACGAAGATGATTTTGAGGCAAATTATCCAAAAGACCAAGAAAATATTCACTTCTTTGAAAGTCCTGAAAATGACGACACCCTTTCTCCAGAGGAATTAACAACAATGACTGAAAAATTTAAAGAGGTAATCTAGAGAATGAAAGGGATAAAAATGATAAAACAAAATATTGTATTCAGGATTCAGAAAATATTGAAAAATTGATATTTTCACTGATATAGACTCCCCCTCAGTGCAAAGTGTAATATTGCCCGTTTGCATTCACTATTGCGTTCACTATTAATGGATACATGGCTTGAGACCAATTAGAGAATTAGAATCTCTAATTCTAATTTTTCATTTTTAATTCTAATCTTTTTAAAATTTAAATTAGAATTTAAATTAATCCTAATCTTTTTATTCAGATTGTCTGTAAGACTATATGCAAGATACGAGGTCAGTGGTTCTCATCCACGATTCATTACAAACTAGTATTCAGAACCATGGTAGCACAAATCCATTTTCATTTCTTTAATATCAGGAAAAATCTGCAAAGAGGCATAGAAACTTCCCTTTGCCTTAGAAGACTGAAGCAATGGTTTTAAAATAAGTGTTGTGATGATAGCAATAAAAGGAATTGGGTAGAGTCTGAATTGGTGTAGAGTTTCCTGCCTAAGCAGGAGTTTGGACTAGAAGACTTCCAAGGTCCCTTCCAATTCTGTTATTCTATATCCCTCTTTATATCCAGGATCTTGAGGCAGCATTTATACCATTTGTTTCCCCAATTTTCCCCCAAGTTAATAATTGAGAAGTAGATAGAGTCAAGATTACATGGTTAAACTACAAAATTTAGCATAACTACAGGGAGAAATTAACTAGTGAATTTCTATAGCTGAGAGTAGGCTTCAATGTAGATCAGGAGTCGCCAAACTTGGCAATATTAAGATTTGTTGACTTCAACTCACAGAATTCCTCAGCTGACCATGCTGGCTGGGAGTTGAAGTCCACAACTCTTCAATTTGCCTGATGTAGATAATGTCTAGCTTAATCTAGCCCCCTGCCCTTTCTGTCACACTGATATTCCACATATCCCTTCATCTTACAGTAGAACACTGCTTTCAGTATTAGAGGAAATGTTACCAGTGTTTATACATTGGTACAACAGTATTGATGTTCATAGAGGTTCATTCCCAAGCAATTATTGGATTGCTTCTATTATTTTGTAGGCACTATATTTAGTAAGTAATGGACTGGTTAATTTTACAAAATAAATTTCTATTGCTCTTGGTTTATGTGTCGTATCATATTCTACTTAATTATCTAAACTAATTGGTGTTCATTGTTTATATTGATAATGCAAGAACCTGTTTTAATAGCAGAGGAAACATTGACTAAACCATCTGTATGTGGATAGATTGTAGTTTTCAAAGCCATTTGAAAACCCATTTATTTAGAAACCTAAATGTAGTTCAGTGGCTTATAGAACTGTTTTAGAAGGGCAGAATTGACCATAAGCTTTGAGAGTGATAAGAGTGATTTATGGTTTTATAATTTTAAAAAAAATCCAGCTCATAAGATCAGATCCCACCCCTTTCCTACCCCCAAATCGTCCGTCCAGCGTCCAGACCACCGTCCAGACCTTCCGCACAGCTCTTAAGACCTGACTAGCCCGTCAGGCCTGGGGATAAAGATAATCTGTCCCCACCCAAATGATGAATGAATGTTGTTTACTATTTTACTTATATGTACTATTTTGTGTTTATTGTCTGTGCCCCCCTTCCCCATTTTATGTAAGCCGCCCTGAGTCCCCTCAGGGAAAAGGGCGGCTTATAAATATTAATAAAATCACTAAAAAAAAAATTTAAATCCATTAAAATGGGTACAACTAAACAGTACACACTCAGTGAGTTGGAAAAACACAGGAACTTAGTGTTTATTGTAACTATGGAAGATATTTACAACCAGTTTTAGTGCTGTCATGACTGGGGACTATAAAATTCCAGATGTGGAATATGCTCTGGTTGCCAGCTATTGATCAAGTCAATTTTGCAGCTCACTTCTGCTTCTAAGCATTTTATTTCTATCCTTCACACCTGACTGCTCTCATAGTTTATCAAATGTTTTTGTTGAAGAGAATTGCAGGTGTACATTTTTATAGATATATATTTGCTGTGAATATATGTTCATAAAGAAACCCTGACACGTAAGTAGCCTGTTTAGAATCTTTTATAGCGGCCTTTCATTAGCAGGTAAATATTTTCTTGGCTGATTTCCCAACCTGAGTTTGATCTGGTGTTGACCACTGTTTAATTTATTTGACCACTATTTGTTTGTTTGTATCACAATTTTTAACTTTCCATTTATCATCACAATTTTGATTTTGGAGTTGAGATAATTTGTCCTCCCAGAAAATTCCATATCTGGAGTTTCAGAGATTCTTAGAAATAAAGGTACAAGAAAAATAGCTTAAAATGTCTTTGATTGTTTTTAACAGTTCAAGGGTTGTAAGTATTTCCTTTTCGTTATAGTATATATGTATATTTCTACTATTCCCTCCCTAGTACTGATGCACTTCATAGATTCTTACCAGATTTTTCTGCTATTTTAGGATATGTCTGCTTTAAACAATTGCACTAATATTTTTAGTATTTAGACTAAATATAAATATTTTATATTTTTAGTATTTAGAGTATTTATATCCACTAGAAAATTTAAATCTAATGTGGTTCAGAAACTGAATATGACTATTCATATTACATCTTTAAGGAGAAATGACTTCAGTATGCAGTTTGAATATCCTAATCTTATTTTTAGAGAGGCTAATTAGCAACACTTTTTCTTTAATTAGCTGCATAGACTTGAGTTATTTTTCAGGTTAGATATTTTAATTTATATTCTTCTGCACCGCAGCGGTTCCACTGCAAGTGCAACAAACTTGAGAAAGACAGACCTCACAAGACATATGCATGCACAAATATATGTATATAATGGCATTTGCAGCTCATTTGTTTGCTTTATGGTTTTGCATTTTTAGTTGCAAGTCCAGTATACAGTTAAAGGATCAGAGGTTAAGCAGCTAAAAAGAAAGGTAAGGATGGTTACCACCTTCAAATGACGATATTCCTACTTTCAGCTGGATTAAAAGAGAAGCAAAGAAAAGTTCTTTATAGAAATGAATAATGAGAAAAAGTAATAGCCTTAGTTGATTTAGGAGAACTTGTGTTATAGAAATGGTTTACAACTAGACCAAATTAAGCCCAAAAATTTCTGATGCTGAGACATTTATTAAGTGAGTTTTGCTATTTTACTATCTTTTTTTGCCATAGCTGTAAAATGAATCACTGCAGTTGTTAATTTAGTAACATGGTTGTTAAGTCAGTCTGGCTTCCCCATTGACTTTACTTGTCAGAAAGTGATTCCCTGAACCTGGGACACCGCAACCGTCAAAAATATGAGTCTCAGTTGCCAAGCTTCTGAATTTACCATAAGGTTGCTGTAATTGTTGTGAGTGCCGTAAGTCACATGTTTCAGTGCCTTTGTAACTTCAAATGGTCACTAACTTAACTGTTATTTGAGGACTACCTGTATTCAAACCTCTGAGAGATGCAGATAACTCATTCAGTAATATAATATTACTGCATCTCTATAATACATTTTTATTTATTTCTCCATCACAATATCATTAACAGTCTTGAAAAGAAATTATAAAGCACACACACATACTTTGGAAAGCACATTTTTCCTTATATTAAAAAAAATAAAAAGTAAATATTTTAAAATATTATTTTGTCATTTAATATTTAATCACTTTAGTAACCCACGTTACTTCTAAATTGCTTTAGGAGACTTTAATTTTCCCTGCTTTGATCAAATATTATATTTTAGAATTAAACCCATGTCAATTTATCTATCTTGCTGAACATCCAGATTGTCAGGGTTGCAAGTAACACTCCCAATGAAAGAAGACTCCAAGGCTTGAAGTTCCTTAAAGTTTCATTTTATTAGATATGTCATATTGGCACATCTTGGAAAACCCGAATCTGAAACTTCCGGGTTTTCCCCACCCAAAAGAAAGTCAAAGATCCATCCCTTGTTCCAGTGGTAAAATTCAATTTTTTTTTACTATCAATTCTGTGGGCATGGCAGGGGAAGGATACTACAAAATCTCCATTCCCACCCCACTCCAGGGGAAGGATATTGCCATTCTGGTGCCAGCCAGAAGTGTATTTGCCAGTTCTCCGAACTACTCAAAATTTCTGCCATCAGTTCTCTAGAACCTGTCAGAACCTGCTGAATTTCACCCCTGCCCTGCACCAACAAGTCCATCACATGGTCCAATGAATTCACTGTCTCAACTGGAGGCAACCTTCAGTCACTCCCATTCAGGTGCAGACTGAATGCCCTTGACTCCCAGATAAAGGAATGTTGTTATGGCTAATCCCCCACCACTCCATGTAATCCCCCCACCTGTTTTCCCAGGCACTAAATGTGGCAGCCCTGAAGCTCCAATGGAAAAGATGACATTTCTTGCCACAGTTGCTAAGTGAATCATAACAGTTGATAAGTTAGTAACCTGGTTGTTAAGTGAATCTTGCTTCTCCACGGACTTTGCTTGTCAAAAGATCACAAAAGGCGATCACATGACCTTGGGACACCGCAATGATCATAAATGTGAACCAGTTGCCAAGCATCTGTATTTTGGTCACATGATCATGGGGATGCTGCAAAGGTTGTAACTGACAAATAGTCATAAGTCACATTTTTCAGTACAATTGTATCTTTAAATGAACTGTTGTAAGTTGAGGACTTTCTGTACATCAAATTTAATTTCATTAATCATTGTTAACAATAGCTTTCATAAAGATTTCTTTACACACTTACATGTTATTTTTAAGTACAGTCATCTATGTAATGCATGAACTAGTACTGTTAACATGGTATCAGCAAACGTCATCAAGCATTTATTTCTATATCAGACTGAAAGCCAATACATTGGTAAATATTATGATTTATTTGTTTGTTTATTTGTTTATTTATTTATTAGGTTTAATGCACCTGTTTCATTACAAATATTTTGGAATTGTAATTTTCAACTAAAGTGTGCAGAACTAGAAAACATTAGGGGAAAGCTGTTCTGAATTATTGTTATTCTAAATAACAGTAGCCATATTCCCAACCTTATTTCCAATCAATTACGCTGAATGTATAAACCTTAATTTTCTCCAGCTGCAGATTGCTGAAAATGAGAAAATAAGATGGCAGGTGGAAAAGAACATACTTCAGCAGAACATTAAGGAAAGCAACGAAAATATGGTTAAAATTGAGGCTTATTGGACTGAAGCACAAACTCTATGTCAGAGTGTAAATGGACATTTGAAGGAGTCACAAGAGCAATATAAAGCCTTGGAGAAGAAATATAACAAAGCTAAGAAACTGATTAAGGAGTTTCAACAAAAGTAAGCAATATCCTTATGTGTAGTCAAGAATCAAGTCCCAGACTGTATGAGGACAAGCAAAGAACATTATAACTGTTAAGCTTGATTGAGGGGATAACTAATTCAGATCTTGGCTCAGCCATGAATTATATGGTTGACTTTGGGCAGCCCCACCCCTCAGTCTAATTTGCAGGGGTTTTGTGAATGTAATATAGGTTATACCATATATGTGGCACAGTGGTGGGTTTCAAAAATTTGTGGAACCTACTCTGTGGGTGTGGCCTCCTTTGTGGGAGTGGCTTGCCGGCCATGTGACCTGGTGAGAGTGGCTTGCCAGCCATGTGTTCTCTCTCTCTCTCTCTCTCTCTCTCTCTTTCTTTCCTTCCTTTTGTCTCTCTGTCCCTTTTTTCTTTCATCTCTCTCTCACTCTTTTTCTTTCTTTTTTCTTTCTTTCTTCCTTTCTTCCTTTCTTTCTTTTACTTTCTCTCTCTCTCTCACTCTCTCTCTCTCTGTGGCTCTTTGCCTCTCTCTCTCTCACTCTCCCTCCCTCCCTCTGTGTCTTTCTATGTGATTCTCTCTCTGTGTGTCTCTCTCTGTGTGTTTGTGTATCTCTCTCCTCCCTCCCTCTGTGTCTGTCTCTCATTCCCTCTATCACTCTGTGCCTCTGTCTGTCTGTCTGTCTCTATCACACACACACACACACACACACACACACAGAAACAGAAACAGAAACAGATGCACACACACATACTGTGGTCACCTTGTTGAGTTTGAAACACTCAACAACTGGCCTGTATTCATGGTTTTTTGCAGCATTCTGCAGACATGGGAGCAAAATATATGGTTAAAAGTACATGGCAGTGGCATTCTTCCCTGGGGGGCTCCGCAGAACATCCCAAGACCAATGCCACCACATCTGCCCTCTTTGGGGACATGTCCTCTTCAGAAGGATGAGGCCCCACTGGTCCCCCTCACGTTCCTTGTGTTCCAACCACGGCCCCATGCCATGGAACAACTCCAGAGCCCATCCGTGACCCCCGTTGAAAACATATGCGCACGCACACAGCCTGCACAATTACAGGCCCGGCAAGTGAAGCCTCTACACAAGCCCTGGCAAATGAGAACAGTATATGACGGCTCTGGGATGAGGGATGGAATCTTCACTGTGGGCCAGTAAAGCTTCGTCCACCAGAGGCAGCAGGACCAAAGCCCCTCTCCAAAACTGGCCCTTCCTCCCTCTGAGGGTGAGGGACCTGGTTGCCCCGCTGCCTCTGGCTTCCTTCCTAGAGTCTCCACTTTCCAGGGCTGTAATTGTGCAGGCTGTGTGTTTGTGCTTATGTTTTCCACGGGGGTGATGGATGGGCTCCGGAATCTCTCCATGCCTTGGAAAACATAAGCGCGCACGGGCAGTGGGGCAGCCAGGACAAGGGAGTGCAACACGCGCGGCTTGTTCAAACAGCAAAAGAAGGGACAGGAGAGGCATTTGGCTGTTTGAACGCTTGGAACTTGTCTCCTGTTCCTTCTTTTGTTGTCTGCAGTATGGGTCGCACTCCCTTGACTTTCATAGCCACTTCATTTCCAATTGGGGTGGGGATCCATGGAGAGGGATGGAAAAAATCAATTTCTTCCCCCCTCCCCCAATTGGAAATGAGGTGGCTTTGAAAGAAAAGGGAGCGCAACCCGCACGGCTTGTTCAAACAGCAAAAGAAGGGACAGGAGAGGAGTTTGGCTGTTTGAAAAGCCCCGCTTGGAACTCATCTCCTGTTCCTTCTTTTGCTGTTTCTACATCCTGAGCGGGTTGCGCTGCCTTGTCTTTCATAGTCACCTCATTTCCAATTGGGAAGGAGATCCATGGAGAGGGACAAAAAATATCAATTTCTCCCCCCCTCATTGGAAATGAGGCAGCTTGAAAGACAAGGGAGCACGACCCGGCTATGAAAGACAAGATAGCGCCACCAAAGGACCTTCCCGGAGTTGCTTTTCTGAGCCGGGTATACAGGGTTGGGGACGGGGCAGGCGTTCTGGAACTTACTTCCGGGTCCGTTGACAAACTGGTTCGCGAGGACCAGCAAGGACCAGCAGCAACCTACCCCTGATGTGGCACTTTAAGCTTCTAGAAACAAGGCTAAATATAATCCATTCCAATACTTTCAGCTGATAATATATGTTAGGATTGCGGCTAAGAGGTTTTAAAATAAAAACCAGATTGGGATATAAGCCTCCAAATATTATTAATCAAAAAGTACCTGTATGCTTAAGCCTTCTAAAACATATATGATCATTTAAGCTAAAATTACAAATTTATACAATATACCAAACAGGTTGACCAATAGCTTTTAAAATATTTAAGCATATTCTAAATGAGTAACATTAACTGAAAATGTAATGCCTTTATATCACCGCTTTCTTGTCTATGGAGCAAACCATATGACATACTTTTAATAACATTGATTTTCCTTCATTGTTTTCTGATAGTGCTAATTAACCATTTTTCATAAAGGATAATCTGAAATGCTACTTCAGTGCACTCAATAAAAAATACCTTTCCACCTTTTATTGTTCCATAATTGTTATAAGATTCGTATTAAACCTCTTTATCAACAGAAATTCTCTGAGAAACTACATATTAAAGTACAGTACAATGCCTCAGCAAATTGATTCAGTATTTAACACAATTCAAAGATTGCTCTAACCAGCAAATATGTTTTCCCCTAAAGAGAACTTGAGTATATGAAGTACCATGATGATGACAAGAAAAAAATTGAAGATCTGGAAAAAGCTCACTTTCTTGAAGTTCAAAATTTAAAAGCTCAGGTAAAAAACTTTGTAACTTTTATTCATTTTGAAAGCATTATTAATTCATTTGTATTAATTTTGATAAAAGAATGGCAGATTATAAACCTTTTAAATCAATGAGCCACATTATAGTACTATAAATCATGGAGATTATCCCAGTATTAATACAGGGACTTGAAGCAACCCTCATGATCTGAAGTATTGATAGATGTTTTGTTTAATTGTCTCAAGAAAACGAAATGTCTCAAGTCTTTTCGTAACAGTTGCCTATGTTTCTCTCAGATTAGAGAACTTGAAGCAGAAGTGCTCAGGCTGCTGAGGCAAAATGAAAGCCAGCTAAATAACAATAACAATGCTTTCGAACAACAGACCTCTGTTGGAGAATCCTCAGAAGGCAATGCAACAGAAAATCTTGATGGAACGAAAATATCTGGCCTGGATACCTTAGTTCAAGGTTTGTCAGACTGTGAATCTGATGATAGCTTGATTACTACTGTCTGAACCGATTTTGGAATTATTATTACTTTCAGAATGTATTAAATGATGTGCTGACATCTCAAAACATGTTATTTAAAAATACCTGTAAGGTGTATAACTGCATTTTTGTTCGATTTATCTCTGATTTTTTTTCTATTATGTTAATGAACAAATTAACGAAGAGTTTGCACACTCTTATATGTTTTACATTTACTCTTATTCCAAGGTGAAAATGCAATGACTTTTGTATCTGTAAAAATAAACCAAAGACTTATGCATCAATAGAGAGACCTGTGTGTTTATGTGTTCAGAGCAGGGGTGGACATGGCTATTTGGGTAAGGAGTCGTACATGCTTTGATAATGAATTTCTCTTTCCGTTACATTGCAAATTCTGGGTTGTAAACTGCCCAGAGTTTGGTTCATTACAGGCAACTATATAAATGTTTTAAATAAATTTAAAAAAAAACATTTCTCATATAATGGTCAGCTACAGAAGAGCAGAGGGAGCATATTAGTAGCATAGTTTGAGTGGTCCAGTGTAGAAACAAATGGAAAAGAGGTATGGCTGCATATAGAAGCACTATATATACACTGTTGGGAAGCAATTCTTTGTTAATTTATAGGAACAAACCCATGTATATGTGTATTTGATTTAAAAATTGGCAGAGTCAGGCTCTGGAAGAAAAGAAAATAAGACACAACTGATTTTCAGCATAATATGCTGAATTAAATCTATCATCTAAAGGTTTATCTGTAGTCCCATACACACATGAACTTTGGGTTGTATAAATGCTATCCCATTTATAATATTAATACATATAATTCTTTGTCAGGTTTTTAATACATTTAGTGAAAGCACCTTTGTCATTTACATAAATCATTTTTTCTAGAGTAAAGTAGCTTCTTGGTAATGTGTTTCAGGTAGAAAATAGGTTTCTGACTGTCGTCTATGGTAACTTTTTAAATATATATATTTTAGAAGATATTTGTAATATTTTAAAGATAGAATATAATAGGCTATTGGCTAATAGGTTTCCTGTGCATGTTTGCAGAAGGAGATATAAAGGGGGTTGATTCTGATGATGTATTTGGTAAGTTTTTTCTAGAGTGTATGATTTAATGTTTAGTGTAGAACTGTGTCCATTGTGACAGCAGATGTAATAAGTCCCTGCCGGCTAGAGCTTTACTTGCTTTCCACTAGTGTTATAAATGTGTAGTGGATGTTTAATTATGGGATCATGTCCTTATCCCATAATACTTATAAGTAGTGCAGCAAAAGAAATAATGTGAAAACATATGTAGTTGTAGATCCATTCCATTTGGCTGTTGCACATTTATACATGTACTTCATAGTCTGTACAACCTTATGAATCCACATTTTGTTATACCCACTTGCATGCTGGTTAAAAATATGTGAGCAGACGTGACTTCCATTTCTTGCCATTTTTTGATCAGAATGTTGGTTTCCATTTCAGGAATCAATATTGTAGAAAGTTGACATTGTTATGCTAACTAGGGTTTTGAAATCAAAATCCTGATCTTTATGTGATGAAATATTACAAAGAGTCATTATCAAATGTATAGATTCAGACTCTTGATTCATTAACCATATTGCCAGTAGACGGAATTATGAAGTTTAGCCACAACTACACATCACCAAAAGTATGAAAGAATTGCACATAATCAAGAGCCTTTTTTCAACCTTGCCTCTGTAGTGCTTCCTGAGTCATACCATGATATAATTAAGGTAAAAGGCAGTTATTGCAAGAACAACTTCTTTAAATGTATAAAAATTCAAAGTATATAATTCTTTTTTTATCCAGAAGAAACATGTTTGATAAAGTTTTCTATTAGAATTGCCAGTTGGCACTTTTTCCATGTAGATACAAATATTGTCCTCTAATCTGTCTAAGCTTAGAAACAAAAGATGATGTTCATTAAGAAGTTTTGATTTTTACTTCAAAGGAAAAGGATTATCTAATGCTAAATAGCATGTCTAAAACTTGGAAAGTATAGGATGTAGAGTTTCTATTTATCATTTGTTACATAGAGGATTCTTTTACATTTGATTCTATAACCACATTCATATAGATTGGCTTTGGCAGACTTAAGTAAATAATTAAGTAAGTAATTAGGTAAGGTACAGAAGAAGAGTTCAGTCAAATCATTTACCGTTTAGCTGCATTGATACCACTTTTTAATGCTTCTACACATAGCTGCTCTGTTCAGTAAGTCAGAGTAAGTTTAGATTTAATTTCATCTTCCTTTTAAATCTGTCAATTTATAATATAGGATTTCAGCTAGCAAATATTATGTTCATATTTCATTGGTTAAATGATGTTCATATGAGTCTTTGCTTTGCTTTTCAATATTATGAGCAAACAAAGTGAAAATGCTTCTTGGCAAGATGTTTCTTCAAAAATATAATAGTGATAGAGCACTGGGAAAGTGTCTTATTGTACATAGCTAAAAATAAAGATACAAGTGATTCACTCTTGAGCCTTGATAACTCTATCCAAGTACTTTTTTGGCAGCCTTATACAAGTGGTTTTCATTGCCTTTTATCAATAGGCCTTGACTCTCCAAGTGGTTCCCCATCCAAGAACTAAGTAGAACATAACCCACGTAGCTTCTGAGGGCAATTAAGCTCATATAAGCACTGCTACCTGCTTATGCCTTACCTTAAATATAAAATGTTAGAGTAAATTACAGTATAGCAATATACCCATGCCACTAAAGCCTAAAGTTGGATGACAATTATGTTCCTATTATTGCTTTGATACATAAATGTAATTTTAAAAAATCGTTCGTACTGCAAAATAAAAAATGGCCAACATAAATTATCATTAGGCATATTGAAAAACAAGATTAAAATGCAACTTGTTTAGTCTTTCCTAAATGATACTGTATTTCCCAATATAGCATTATAACAGATATTTTGGTTACGATTTTTGGTAATTCTTTCATACTTTTACAGCACCAATTGGGGAAGACTATTGTACTCATGTTCTGGATACATAAAAAATTTGGTCTACTTATTAAAATGAATCTTTTTAAAAAAATCTGTCTTCATAATAACATCTATATGAAAATTCTGTAAAGTTTTTAATGCCAGTTTAGATGTGAGTTTAGTTATTAATCATAAATAAAACAGTTATGGCTGACTGGGTGTATTTTATATTAAGGCAGCTTTGTGCTTGTTTGGTTGACCCTATGAAAAGCACTAAGTTAATAAGACAAAACCCAGCACTTTTTACCTCTAGTTAATCTCACCCAATTACTGCTCTGTTAGGTCTAGCCTTATTTTTTGACCCAATAAAGCAGTTGCCTTAGATAATAATACAATTAGTAGCTGCTAATCTCTATTACTAACTCCCAAATCATTTCTTGCTTTTGCTTGCTAATAGCCTTTCGCATAAAGGGAAAAGGTGGCTAAGTCACTGAGCTTGTCGATCAGAAAGGTCAACAGTTCAACGGTTCGAATCTCTAGTGCTGCATAATGGAGTGAGTTTCTGTTACTTGTCCCAGCTTCTACCAACCTAGCAGTTCGAAATCATGTAAAAATGCAAGTAGAAAAATAGGGATCACCTTAGGTGGGAAGGTAACTTTATTCCATGAGCCTTTGGTGTTTAGTTATGCTGGCCTCATGATCACGGAGACATCTTTGGACAGCGCTGGATCTTCAGCTTTGAAATGTAGCTGAGCAGCGCCCCCTAGATTCAGGAATGACTAACACATGTGTGTGAGGGGAACCTTTGCCTAGCCTTTTTGCACTCTGAACTGGTTGTTCTCAAGTATGCTTGCAGGATCTAATACTCCAGCCCATATTTAAAAAGATTCAGTCCATGGCTTTTCTAGATGGAATGAAAGAAGGAAACATTTTGTCAGATACCAAAACTTTCAGCCAGCCCTGGTTGAAGTGAGGTGTACGTTGTGACAAAGCTTAAGAAGAAGGTTTAAGGAGAAGAAAAGTATTTCTATTTGACTTATACAGTAGTTGCATCAGTGTCAGGTGCAAACAACCAAAACAGCTCCAATGTTTAGATCAAGAGGGTATTTTTAAGATTAATCAGTTCACAAAAAAATTGTCAGATTGTTTGCTTTTGCTTGAGAAACACTTGTTATAGTCCTAAGTATTTGGTCTCATTCAATTCCTCCCCACTTTGGAGTTCAAGTTTCTTAACTGCCCCTACCAGGGCATCTTTGCTTTCAGTCATTGATTTCACCACAAACAGAAGTGAAAAAAATTAGGTTTTATATCATCTATTTACATAAGCACATTGAAATGCAAATAAATGCATGTATACATTGAAAAATTATCTAGACCTGAGGAGCACAGAGTTTATAAAATGACTTGACCACCACCACCAACAACAACAAAAAGGGAATTAAAATAATATAAAAGTTGTTGGGAAGCATTCCAGGGCTCAAAGAATCAAAAGCAAAATGTGGAATGTAGACACAAACTACATGTTACATATTTTAAAATAAATCACAGTTCCACTGTCCACAGTTCTCTCCATGGATATGGCATAAGCCATGGTGGTGCAGTGGTTAGAGTGCAGTAATGCAGACTACTTTTGCTGACTGTCAGCAGTTTGGCAGTTCAAGTCTCATCTGCTCAAGGTTGACTCAGCCTTCCATCCTTACGAAGTGGTAAAATGAGGACCCAGATTGTTGGGGGCAATATGTTGATGCTGTAAACTGCTTATAAAGGGCTGTAAAAGCACTGTATAGTGGCATATAAGTCTAAGTGCTATTGCTATATTTGTTGAGCATTTCAAAATGAACATGGATCAAAAAGAATGTGTTGGTTTCTTACAGTGCTTTTTTGGTGCTGCTAAATTCTGCTCTATAAATCTGTTAGACTCTCTGAAACATTAATTCTACTACAGGGAGAGGAATCCATAGACTATAAGAGACAAGTTGATGCCATCTTCAAAATCTGAGTTTTATAGGTCTCCCATGCTTCTTCTCTGACATCTGTGGAGCTAAGCTATATCTTCCCTTTTTTGCCTGCCTGTCTGCCTATCCATCTATCAGTGTATCTATTTATGCATCTCTGTGTGTGTGTCTGTCTGTCTGTCTCCTCTATCTCTATCATATCATCTATCTATCTATCTATCTATCTATCTATCTATCTATCTATCTATCTATCTACCTACCTACCTACCTACCTACCTACCTACCTACCTACCTACCTACCTACCTACATACCTATCATCTCTATCATCTCTATCATCTCTATCATCTCTATCATAAAATAAAATAATAACATTAAAATAAATAAAATATTACCAGGCTTGCAACCAAGTAAAACAAGAGAAAATATTAAAATAATAAATATTAACATTAAAAATTACTTAAAATTAGCAAATATTGCAAGGAAAGGAGAAGATGCATAGAGTAGAGCATATACAGTAGGTAGTTATATTACATTGCTGTGAGGAAAATAATTCTGTGTAAGCTGCATACTTAAAAATCCGTATTTATTTTTTTACAGAACTTCCTGTTTTAATTCTTCAACTAAATATACTTTTAGAATATCAGCACTGGTAAGGAAGGGAAAAGAAGAATTGATGGGAGTAAGAAAGAACACAATACTGAAGGAAAACATGAGAAGATGCTTTTCATTACTTTTTTTTTTGCTGTCTCTTTAAAAAGTTTCTTTTTATCACTTCTGTATTTATTCATGTGTTAAATGGAAAACAAGCCCAGAGATGAATGGGCTACCCAACATAATAGCCAACCTCCAAAGCGAACTAGCTCTGTAGCAAGCTATGACTATTTCATAGCCCAAATTCTCACTTTTCCTTTTGCTTTGCTAATTTTTCTAATAATTAAAATAACTAGTCATGTGGTTATCAATACTTGTTCATTGATACCTACATTTACTAATTAATTCTATCAATAAGGCTTAGGAATTTGCAAGAAAGGAAAACTGACCTCAAATGAACCCAGATACTTTTTATAGAAGTTAGGCCTTAGATCCCTTGAATAAATGAAGTGAAGAAAATACTGTATCTACTGTTGCTATAGTCACCCTTTCTACAAAAGAGGCTATTGAAAAGTTTTCTTGTAAAATAGTCGTTGATTTTGAGTTTTCTGACACCTACTGTTCAAGGACACAAAACCTCCTAATATCCAAAGGCTCACTAGTAAACACCCATTTAGGGAGAAGTGTGGATATTAGTGACACGCTCAAACTATATTAATTATATTTCCCGTGTTTTTTACTGCTCCCTATAGAATCCAAAATAAAAGTATCCTATTATATAATGAGCAGCTATAGAAATGATATGAGTCATTTCAGAAAGAAGGTGGAATCTGGGCATTTTCAGGAAACATTTCATTCCAATTTGAATTGGCCTGATATTTCTCTTTGGAAGAAAAGGTTTTATTTGGTACTTCCAGTACAAATTGGAGTTACAATCCAGCCAACTTAGTTGCAACCTTTCTTTAATTTTATTTATTTTGCCCATCATTATTTTTTAAAAAATAATTCCAGGCAACAAACATATCCAACACAACTTCCTCCTATTTTCCTCACAACAATTGCCCTTTATTATAGGGTAGAGTAGGGTAGGGCTGAGGCAGAATGTGAATGGCCTGAGGTCAGCCCGCTGGCTTTCATGGATAACATAGGACTTGAATTCAGTTTCCCAATTTCCAAACTGGTGCTCTAACCACTAGACCAAACTAAATAGATAAAAATTAATTTAATGAATTATAAGAACAACAAGGGGAGATGCCCTAGCATCTAGAGTGATTTACATTTCTTAGAATGTAAATAATCATTCTTTGTATGCCACTATGGAATATACTAAGCTAAAAAAACATTTTACTGGAAAAATACCTATCTTAAGTACATTTCTATCACCAAGGACTTAGAGTACGCTAATTTTTAAATAAAAAAACTTATTCTTCAGCCTTTAACAAACCATCAGGATGTCCCAATGTTTTCTAACACAGTTTTAATTTCCATGCAACAAATGATCAATTCACTTTGATGACAGTGTGCAAAGACAAATTACTTCCAAATTGCTTCCTCTATATTTGATCAACAAAATATTGTTCATTCTGTACATCCTCTCGCATAGGATATTCCTGAGTATTGAGACAGTTGAGTGTTGTTGTTTTTTTTCCCCAAAAAAGATTTCAATGAAGCAGTCCCTGAAACAGAAAGATTGGATTCTAAAGCTCTGAAAACTCGTTTGCAGCTTTCAGTGAAAAACAAAAGGTCACTGCCAACCCGGACAAGACTTTGTGACAGCATCAGCTCCACAGATGGAGAAGACAGTCTTGAAAGAAAGGTGAGTACATTACTATGACAAACAGCACATCTTAGTTTCCTCAACTTTTGCTGCCAGGTCAATGCAGGTAGTCCTCGTCTTACAACAGTTCATTTAGTGACCGTTTGCAGTCACAACAGCACTTTAAAAAGGGACATGGCCATTTTTATACTTACGGCCATTGAAGCATCCCCACGGCCACATGATCAAAAATCAGATGTATGGCAACTGATTCATATTTATAATGGTTGCAATATCCCAGGATCAGTCTTCTGACTAGCAAAGTCAATGGAGAAGCCAGAGTCACTTAACCGTGTTACTAACTTAACAATTGCAGCAATTCACTGAAACAATTGTGTGAAGAAAGGTTGCAAAATGGAGCAAAATTTAACAACTGTCTCGCTTAGCAACAGAAATGTTGGGCTCAATTGTGGCCTTAAGTCGAAGGTTACCTGCAATGACTTGAGATGAAACTATATAGAAATGTATTCTAGTGTTTTTTGTTTGAAGATAAAACATAGGTTTCCTTGCAGTCCTGCCAAGTTGTCTGATTGAAATTTATGTACATTGTGATATGCTTTTGTCCTCCATCTTTGAATTTAAGTAAATATTACTTTGTAATATTAAATACTGCAAATAGGTAATTTAATAAGTAATTTTAAGATGTACCAGTGCAAAAAAGAAATGCAAATACTTTAAAATAAAAAGTTAAAATAGAAGCAGACATGGGCTGGAAAATATGCTTTAAGAAATAATGGTTTAAATGTTCAAAATAACTTGATGAGTTCCCAAAAGCCTGAATCTGCTTCATAATCTGTTATACCAACTCCTTGCAAACAGTTATGGTGGTCCCATAAACATTTCCATGTAACATACATTACATTACAGAATCTTTTCTGCTCATCCTCATTAGCATTAGATTCTGGTACTTGTTCTTTCTCCCCTGTGGTAGCAGTGTTACATTTGAATTTTGCAATGTAACAAGGGGTGGGGTTCAGCTGGTTCAGACTGGTTCAGGCAAACCAAATGCTAATTTTACATCTGGTTCGCTGAACCGATTGTTGCAAGAGCTGGCTGGCCCTGCCCAAACTTCTCCTCCCAAGAGTCTCCATACAGCCTGTTTTGGATGCCAGGTAAGTGCAGGGTGCACATGGAGGCTCTGGGAGGGCAAAAAACAGGCCTTCCTTAAGTCCGGAAACAGGCCCATTTCCAGACTCTAGGGGGCCTCTGGAGGCTGGGGGAGGCTGTTTTTGCCCTCTCAGAGGCTTGAGGAAACCCTCTGGAGACTGGGGAGGGTGAAAAACAGGCATCCCAGAAGTTCCGAAAGTCTGAAATGGGCTCATTTCTGGCCTCAGAAGGACCTCCAAAGCCCGGGGAGGCCATTTTCACCCTTCCGGAGGCTCGATGAAAGTGTTCGGAGCCTTGGAAGGGCAAAAAACACGCCTCCCAGAAGTTGAGGAACAGGCCTATTTCTGGCCTCTGAAGCCTGGGAGAGGCCATTTTCACCCTCCCGGAAGCTCGAGGAAAGTCTCCGGAGCCTGGAGAGGGTGAAAGCGCCCCCCCCCACACCATGGTGCAGAAAGTTGAGTAGGGCATGCCCACCATGGTCACAGCCACCCAGCAACTGGGCAGAGAACCGGTTGCTAAAATTGTTGAATCCCACCCCCGAATGTAACTGAAAACTAGGATGAAGATCAGCAGTATATGACTGTTGTGTGTTCTATAGAAATACATAAGTCATAGAGGAAGAGAGTGTTCTTTCAACTCTCCTTTCCTTCAACATCCCATGAAAGTTATGAAATCTTCCAACAAGCAAAAATATTTACCATGATTGTTGTAAGCCTCCCTGAGTCCCCTCAGGGAAAAGGGCGGCATATAAATGCTCATTAAAATCAAATCAAAATAATTGGAGTGGTGGCCTAGTGGTGAAGATGCTCACCTTCCATTTTGAAGGTTGAGAGTTTAATTCTAGGTAGCAACAGATTTTTCGTTCTTAGGGTGCAAAGAAAAAATATTCTCCAAACTGGTAACAGGATGGGCTTCTGGCCAGTAAGCACTCAATTCCGCCCTGTCACCCTGATTCTACCCTGAATTAAGGGATTACAGAGTCGGAAAAGGGGAATTATGAAGTTAAATGTGTATGTGACTGAAATTTATTTTCTTGCCTTATGCCACTTTCCAAGTTCCACTAGCACTTAATCAACTGCATGTACTTTAAAAATCAGTCTGGATTTGGTTAGTTTATTATTTTGAGATTCCGAATTTTAAGGTAAATATTTTTTAAAAATCTGTCCCAAATTGAAAGAAAGATGGATGGTACAATCAGTCTAGTTCCAGTAGTTTTTATACAATAACCATGTAATCTATTCTTGTAAATCTACAACACTTCTGGCATCAAATCCGGTAAATCTACCACCAGCCCTTCTGGCATCAAATGTTCATGTATTTATGATGGCAAATACTTTTGCAATCCTTTGAAGTAACCTGAGTCCACAAAAGCTTATGGCACAAAAATGATCTTAAATTTTAAAATTCTACATGATTCTCTCTAAATTACTTTTGAACCTAATCATTTTCAAGTTCCAGATGTATAACTTTTGTTTTAAATCAAGATTACAAGATTTAACCCAGTCAGAGTTCTCAAGGTTTTCTCTTATATATAGAATACTTACAGAAACGTTTGATGCGTTATTACTATTTTCTGACCTTGTTTCTCTTCTCGAATACATATGATTGCAGGATAGTTAATTTAAAGTACGTGTGAGGTAAATTCAACGTCTTTATTTAACAGGTATCAACAAGAACAACTTCAGAACATGGACAGCGCTCGGCCCGCCTGACAGCTATTTATATATGACAGCTGTCAGCGGCTGGCCAATCACCGGCCAGTGATTGTCCCACCAGCCAGCAGGCACACTTGGGCCAATCAGGAGCCTGCGGCTCTGGCCCTGCCTGCCAGCTACGTCGAGAGAACACAACACCCCTTCCCCCCAGACAGCCCATGCGTAGTCTTTTAGGTATGCCGGTCTTCTGAGCACGCGCTGGGATCGCCAGAGAGAGGGAGTGTCTGTCATCAGAGGAGGAGGTGGTCTCCTGCTGTGACGCAGCAGACAGGAACGCCAGGCCCCCAAGTCCATGGGAAAAGTTGAAGTTAGGCTTCATTCTTTAAGTAGAACTATCAGCTGGCAGTGGCGCGGAGCGGGGAACGCGGCTGGAGTTGGCAGTGCTGTGGCTGGACGCGGCTGGGCAGGTTGGGTGGCCACTGGGTAAGCAGACCCCAGCTGCGATGGTTGAACGGGCAAGGCAGCTGGTGGCAGAGGCCCCTCGGTAGTCCGGCGGCGCAGCTGGTTCAGATGGCGCTACCATAGTCTTCCATCACCCAGCTGGACACTATAAGAGCATGGGCCTGTTAGCTCCGTAATGAGTCCGGGCAGCCATTTTGAGTCCCCCGTGAAATTTTGAGCGAAGACCCCTTCACCTACTGTTGTGTATTGAAGAAAGTCCTCGCTGTTACGAATGACAGCTCGGAAGCAGCCAGGTGCGTCTTAGCCAATCAGACGTGCCTGTCAGTTGCCGAGCTGTCATCAGCGCGAGCTGTAACACGAGCCAGGTGATTGCAGTATAAAAGGCAAGCCGTTTAAACAGTTAACTGTCTTGTTAAAGCAACAACCTTGCTGATTGCTCTATTGTTTCAGCTGTTCCTGCAGCCGCCCAGCCGGCTTCATTTAATACATTGTTGCGAGTTTTGTTACACTACTTCAGCTACTGAATAAAAGGTTACAGTGTTTTAAAGGACCTGCCTGGTTTTTTCAGTTATAATACTGGCGACGAAGACTGGGGACCTGTAACCTGAAGAAAATCAACTGCAATTTTCTTCTCTCAGTTGTTTAGAGTTCTCCTCACCGTCATGGCTGGTATGCCTACTTTTGCACCTTTTGGAGTCGGAGGTGAGACTTGGGAAGCATTCCTGGAAAGGTTTGAGTGCTTCCTGATCGCAAATAACCGCCAGGGTTATTCTCAAGCGCGAAAGTGCGGATTTTTTCTTACAGCTTGCGGTCCGGAAATGTTTGCAACTGCAAGGTCTTTTGCCGCCCCAAGAGCGGTTTATGACCTCTCGTGGCAAGAGCTCACAGATGGGCTTCAGGCTTACTATGCCCCTACCCCCTCCCAAATAGCAAGACGTTTTGCTTACCGCAGGCGCGTCCAAAAGCCTGCAGAGAATGTCAATCAGTTTTTGCAAGCTTTAAGAGTTGCTGCAGCACAGTGCGATTTCCCTGACTTAGAGGCTAATCTTGCAGAACAATTTGTCTGTGGATTAAAAGACATTTTCCTCAGACGCCGGCTTTTGGGCAAGCCTAAAGTCACGTTAGTTTATGCCATAGATGAGGCTCGTGCTGCGGAGTTGGCAGATTCATCATCCAGCGAGATAGAACGTTACCTCGCGCAGATGACAGTTGCTGGCAGTTTACCAACGGGTCAAGCCTCAACTGCCTTGGTTCCTCCTCCACTACAACAGCCAACGTACATCACCAATTTAATTGATGAGCTTGCCCCTCTTCCAGACTATTTACTTAATTTACAGGTGGACAGGATTGGGGCACAGCCCCGCAGACAGCAACCGCGTCAGCAGCAGTCTATCAGCCGTCCACTTTCTAATTCAAATGCCTGTTTTAGCTGCGGTGGTCCGCATGCCAGGGCTTCCTGCCCCTTTAAGGCTGCAGAGTGCCGCCGTTGCGGGAAAAAAGGACATTTGGCCAAAGTTTGTAGAGCTGCTCAGCCTGCTACAGCTGCATCGTCTGCTCCTCCACCTCCTTATGGGGCAGCTGCTTCAAACAGAAGTCCTCAGCCCCGTGCGTCTGCTCAGAGACAGGATAATTGCTTCAACGTCAAGCAAGCTGGCCTGCCACTTCCTGATGTCTCCATCAATTCTTCCTCAGAGGGTACGAACAAGATAATTGTCACTCCATTGATCGAAGGTCAACCTTGCAACATGGAAGTAGACTCTGGAGCTTCCAAATCCTTGTTATCGTGGGACAAATTTTCTCTTTTGTGCCCCCATGTTAAACGCTGTCACCTTTCTCCTCCTGACTCTATCTTAAAGGACTATCAGGGGTCTAGCATTTCTATTGTTGGTTCCTATAATGTCAGAGTTTCTTATGGGCAGCATTGTACAACTTTGCCTGTTTTAATTGTGCTTAAGCCCTTGCCATCCATTCTAGGTTTGGATTGGTTCAGCCCACTGGGTCTCTCAATACATGGAATTCATTCCATGACAGACACTTCTGCTGATGTGGCATTAGTTTTGTCAGATTACGCTGACATTTTTGATGGCCAGCTGGGCCGGTACAAGGGTAACCCTATCTCTCTCAACTTGGATCCCCAGGTTGCTCCCATCAGACTGAAGGCCCGCAGGGTGCCTTTTGCTTTAAGGCCCAAGGTTGAAGCCGAGCTCGACAAGCTCGTGGCACAGGGCATACTGGAGCCAGTCGACCATTCACCGTGGGAGACCCCAATTGTCATTCCAGTGAAGCCCGACGGCTCCATTAGGGTCTGTGCCGACTACAAATCCACCATCAACCTCGCCTTGCAAGCAAACCCATATCCAGTCCCTGTTGTACAACATCTGCTCCATTCCCTGGGGCAGGGTTGTATTTTTGCCAAACTGGATATGGCGCAAGCCTACCAGCAGCTTCCTGTGGATGACGATGCGGCGGCTGCCCAAACCATCGTCACCCACCGGGGGGCTTTCCGTTGTCGCCGCCTACAATTTGGCGTATCCGTTGCCCCGGGGATTTTCCAGAGTCTCATGGAGCGGTTGCTCCATGGGCTTCCAGGAGTGGTACCATATTTTGATGACGTTCTGATCGCTGCAAACAGCCGATCAGACCTCATCAAAGTTCTAAGGAAAGTCCTCGACCGTTTCAGGGGCGCGGGACTTAAATTGAAACGCAGCAAGTGTTTCTTTGCTGTTCCCCAAGTGGAATTTCTGGGCTTCACAATTGACGCCCAGGGAATTCACCCTACCCCTTCAAAATTGGCAGCTATCAGGGACGCACCTGCTCCAACTTCCAAGGCACAGTTACAATCGTTCCTGGGGCTTTTAAATTTTTATGCACCTTTCATTCCACACAAGGCATCACTGGCCGAGCCCCTGCATCGGTTGCTGGACCGATCAGCGCCTTGGCAATGGGGCAGCCGCGAAGCACAAGCGTTCGCAGCTGTCAAATCCCTGCTGACGTCAGATGCAGTCTTAGTCCAATACAGTGACAAGATGCCTCTGACTCTAGCATGTGATGCCTCGCCCGTGGGTTTGGGAGCCGTTCTGAGCCATGTCCTGCCCAATGGTTCAGAAGCTCCCATAGCTTTTTACTCCCGGACACTGACATCAGCAGAAAGGAATTACAGCCAAATTGACAAGGAGGCTCTAGCTGCAGTGTCAGGAATTAAAAAATTCCACGATTACTTATACGGGCGGCATTTCACCTTGTTTACAGACCATAAGCCACTCCTTGGGCTTTTGGCAGGTGATAAGCCGACCCCTCCTATTCTATCCCCAAGAATGACACGATGGACGGAATTCTTAGCGGCGTACTCCTACGCCTTACGATACCGTCCAGGCAAGCAGATAGGGCATGCAGATGCCCTGAGTCGCTGCCCACTTCCATTGAAGGAAGTTAAACCAGTTCCTTGCCTTTCAGTTTTGGCAATTGCAGAGCTAGAATTGCCTTTGTCTGCTACAGACATAGCAGCCTACTCTCGGTCTGACCCTACTTTGGCAAAACTTCTTAATTGGGTCCTGAGAGGTTGGCCTTCTGGTACATTACCACCTCAATTCAAACATTTTAAAAACAGACAAGCAGAGCTTTCAATTCATTCCGGCTGCCTGTTGTGGGGCGACCGTGTGGTTATCCCAACGGTCCTGCAACAACAGATTTTGCAACGCCTTCATGAAAGTCATCCTGGGGTCAGTAGAATGAAAGCTCTTGCTCGCAGTTTTGTTTGGTGGCCAGGGTTAGATGCCGACATTGAAGCCTGGGTTGCCAAATGTGAGACATGCCAACAGTCCCGGCCGTCTCCTCCTTCCTCTCCCTCCCGGGAATGGGAGATGCCTCGAGGGCCTTGGTCTAGGTTACATATTGATTTCGCTGGTCCATTCCATGGGCAGGTTTTCCTTATAGTTGTGGATGCGTACTCTCGATGGGTGGAAGTATTGCTAATGCACTCCACCACATCTGACAGCACGGTGCGAGCTTTGCGACGGTTGTTCGCAACCCATGGGTTGCCAGACACAGTGGTGTCTGACAACGGCCCGCAATTTACAGCCACAACTTTTCAAACTTTCCTGGCTGAACTAGGGATACGACATGCGCTGGTTGCCCCTTACCACCCGGCAAGCAATGGCCGAGCGGAAAGGGCGGTTAGATCGGCCAAGGAGGCTTTGGGCCGGCTAAACCGTGGTGACTGGCAGGCTAGGGTGGATGCTTACTTATTGGCACAGCATTCCACACCTTGCCCTCTGACACAGAAGAGCCCCGCGGAGATGTTGATGGGCAGGCGCCTGCGGACCACCCTGGATAGATTGCATCCCGTCTATTCAGGAATTCAGTCTGGCAACCTGGGGCCTCCAACCCCATCCCGTTCTTTCCAACTGGGGGATCTAGTTTGGGCTAGAAATTATGGAGGGGACTTGAGATGGGTTCCAGCAGTTATATCACAAATAACAGGACCCGTTTCCTATAGGGTTGACTTATCCGATGGATCCTCATGGCGAAGACACCTGGATCAATTGAGGAAACGGAAGACAGCAGCCGTAGCTTCTCAAGCGGATGTTCAAGGGTTTCAACTGCAAGTTCAACAAAATCTAGCCGGTGTAAATGCTCCTCCCATTCCAAGGGTTCCAGATCCTTATATATATAGCCCAAACCCCTCAGAGGCAGACTACCAGCCTCATGCCCCTCCAGCATCATCTGCCACCATGTCTCATCCACACACTTCACCTTTTAGTTATGCAATTCCTCCACAATTACCACAAGGACATCATTGCCAGGATCCGCCTGCAATAGAATTAAGGCGGTCTGAGCGAATCCGTCGTTCCCCTGCTTATTTAAAAGACTACGCGTGCTTGCGCACAGCTGGGGGGGAAGAAGTGTTGTGTATTGAAGAAAGTCCTCGCTGTTACGAATGACAGCTCGGAAGCAGCCAGGTGCGTCTTAGCCAATCAGACGTGCCTGTCAGTTGCCGAGCTGTCATCAGCGCGAGCTGTAACACGAGCCAGGTGATTGCAGTATAAAAGGCAAGCCGTTTAAACAGTTAACTGTCTTGTTAAAGCAACAACCTTGCTGATTGCTCTATTGTTTCAGCTGTTCCTGCAGCCGCCCAGCCGGCTTCATTTAATACATTGTTGCGAGTTTTGTTACACTACTTCAGCTACTGAATAAAAGGTTACAGTGTTTTAAAGGACCTGCCTGGTTTTTTCAGTTATAATACCTACCAGAAAAGACCTAGGGGGCTCTGGCAGGGGGACAGATGTGGGAGAGAAGGAGGGATGCAACCAGTCAAGGGTGGTCCTCAGATGGTGACCCATAAGGATTTCTGTGGGACTCTTGCCGGTAGGCTGGCAGGGGGTGGAGTGCTGGGCGAACAAGTAGGTCCGGAGGCAGACAGGCCAAGGCAGGTAGGCCGGGTGGGCCAAGCCCTCCTTGGCCGAATGCACGGCGTGCTCAGCCATGCCGTTGCCAACCGGGTGGTAGGGGGCAACAGGGGGGTGCTGGATGCCCAAGGAAGCAAGGTAGGAAAGGAAAGAAGCAGATTGGAATTGGGGCCCGTTGTCAGAGACGATGACGTCTGGGATGCCATGGGTGGTGAAGAGGGATTGGAGAATTTGGATGGTGGTGCCGGCTATGGTGGACATCATGGGAAAGATGTCTACCCATTTGGACAAGGCGTCCACTACAAGGAGGAAGGGACGGCCATCTAGGGGACAAAAAAAATCCAAATGGAGATGGCTCCAGGGGGAGGCAGGGGTCTCCCAGCAGCGAGTAGGGGCGGAGGGAGGTGCCAGCCAAACGGCCTGGCAGGAAGGACACCGCTGGATCCAGGCAGCAATGTCCGCGTCCATGGAGGGCCACCAGGCATAGCTGCGGGCGAGGGCTTTAATCCGCACTATGCCTGGGTGCCCGTTATGGAGGCGGTCGAGGACTTGCTGGCAGAGGACAGCAGGTACGATGATCCTGGAGCCCCAAAGGAGGCAGTCCTGAAGGACTGACAGTTCGTCCTGGCGGCGGAAAAACGGAAGGAACTCGGCCGAGCGAGTCTCTTCCGTCCAGCCCCGCCGAACTGCGTCCAGGACCCGCTGGAGGAGGGGGTCGGAACGGGAGGCCTGAGAAATGTCCGAGGCCGAGAGGGGACACTCGAGGTCATTAGTCAGGGCTGCGACCATGGTGGAGGGGGCGGGGTCGAAGACAGGGAGGGGTAGCGGGCAGCAGCTAAGGGCATCGGCGTGGTCCATGTGTTTGCCTGACAAGGGAGTAGGAATAGGTGGAGAGGAACTCCGACCAACGGCCCATGCCGGGCGATAGAATGGGGTGTGTGGGCCAGTCGCAGAGATGATGCCTAGGAGGGGTTTGTGGTCTGTCAGGAGAGTGAAGTGGCAACCGTAGAGGTAGGGATGAAAACTTTTTACTCCCGCAACGGCCACAAGGGTCTCCTTGTCCAACTGGCTATAATTCTGCTCAGCTTTGGACAAGGTGTGGGAGTAGAATGCAATCGGGGCCTCGGAGCCATCGGGGAAGGAGTGGCTGAGCACAGCCCCCACCCCGAAGGGGGAGGCATCGCAGGCAAGGAGGAGGGGGAGGTGCTCGTCATACTGTACAAGCACAGAGGCAGAAGTTAGGAGGATTTTGATAGCCCCAAGCGCATGCGCCTTGCTGTCTGTCCAGTTCCAAAGGGCGGAGGCATCGAGGAGGTGATGCAGGGGCTCCGCAACAGAAGCTTTGTGGGGGATAAAAGAGGAGTAGAAATTGAGGAGCCCCAGGAATGCCTGGAGCTCCGCCTTCGAAGAGGGAGTGGGGGCGGAGGCAATGGCTTCGACTTTAGAAGGGGTGGGGTGGATTCCGTGGGAATCTACAAGGAACCCAAGGAATTCCACAGATGGCACGCCGAGCTGGCACTTGGAATGCTTTAAGTGCAAGCCGGTGGCACGGAAGCGGGATAGGACAGCCCTAAGGGTTTTGACGAGTCCTGATTGATCTGGAGCGGCAATCAGAACGTCATCAAAATAAGGCACAACTCCCAGGATGTCATGGAGCACCCTCTCCATAAGCCCTTGGAAAATCCCGGGAGCCACACTGACCCCAAACTGAAGCCGGCGGCACTTGAAAGCGCCGCGGTGGGTTACAATGGTTTGGGCAGTGGCGGAGGTCTCATCTACCGGCAGCTGCTGGTAGGCTTGGGCCAGGTCCAATTTCACAAAAATCTTGTCCTGGCCCAAGGAGTGCAGAACTTGCTGCACTACAGGCACCGGGTAGGAATGGGCCTGAAGGGCCTTGTTCAGGGTCGCCTTGTAATCGGCACAGACCCTCAGGGAGCCATCAGCCTTTAAGGGCAGAATGATGGGGATTACCAGGGGGCATGGTCAACGGGTTCCAGGACACCCTGAGAGACCAGCTTGTCAATCTTGGTGTCCACACGAGCCCGAAGGGCGAAAGGAACCCGTCGTGCCTTCAGGCAGATGGGTACCACCATGGGGTCCAAATTGAGGGAGATTGGGGTGCCCTTGTAGCACCCCAGGGTGTCGGAGAAAACATCACCGAACTCTGACAAGAGGGAATCCAGGGAAGAAACAAGATGGAGAGAATTAAGGCCAGCTATGCTGAGCCCAAAAGCCCGAAACCAGTCTAGCCCAAGGAGAGAAGCTAGGGGGCGTTGAACCACCACAAGGGGCAGGGACCCATGGAATTGGCGGAAAGTGACAGGGAAGTACCCACAACCCAGGATGGGGATCGGGTTGCCCTGATAGTCTCGAAGGAGGCAGTCGGCAGGAGCCAGCTGGCTAATGGTGAGGGTAGGTATTAATGACCTCAGGGTGTCCCAAGACATAATTGAGGGAGCGGAGCCCGTGTCCAATTCCATTTTGCAGGGGCGGCCAGCGAGTAAGACACGAAGGTGCATATTACCCCGGCCGCCATAGGAGGAAGAGGGAGCGGAGTCGGGCTGCCAGTCAGGCAGAGGACGCTCGGGGTCAGAAACTGCATAGCACCCAAGGCAGGTGGAGGAGGACCCCGCAGGCTGGCGGCGGAAGGCAGCAGGCTGAGCAGAAGCAGCAGGAGGAGGAGGCCTCGGGTTTTGAGAGTCTCCCGGAGCGGAGCGTCATACATTGGAGATGTGGCCCTTCTTCCCACATCAGCGGCAGAGAGCAATTCGGAAGCGGAAGGATGCCCTGGGATGGCGGCCACCACAGCTGAGGCATATGCCGCCATCCCGACAGGGCAAGGAGCGGAGGCGGTTGACAGAAGAAGCGGCATCGGGACATGGATCAAGCACCATCAACTGGCTATGCACAGCTGAGTTGGGCAGCGCCGGCAACGCAGACGGAGGGAACCTTCAGACATCCGGGGTGGACTGGCCGGCCATCTCGTAAGCTCGGGCTTCATCCACTGTGATCTTCATTGACAGCTCGGTGCAGGACAGTATTTGACGGTGCAGATTGATGTCGAGGAGCCCGTAAATAAACTGTTCCAGAAGGGCGTCCTCCAGATCTGCAAATTCGCAGTTTATCGCGGCTGCCCTCAATTCAGCCATGTACTGGCTGATGGATTGTCCTTGCCTTTGGATACAGCACCGGAAAAATTGCTGGCGCGAATACTTGGAAGGCGTAGGCTCATAGTGTAACTTGAGCCGAGCCATGAGGAGATCCAGCGGCATAGTGTGCACCAGGATCAGTGCAGGGAGAGCCCTTGTGGTGGCAAACATTTCGGGCCCACAATAGTGCAGAAAAGTGCCCCATCGTCTCTCCTCAGGGAGCTTGGAGGAAGACCTTGAACCTCTCTAAAAATGCGTCCCAGGATTCGGCCTCTAGCCTGAATGCGGCGAAGACCAATGAAGGAGCCAGGGCAGGGACGATGACGGGGTCCGTGTCGCTCATCCTCGTCACCAGTTTAAAGTACGAGGCATGAGGTAAATTCAAAGTCTTTATTTAATAGGTATCAACAAGAACAACTTCAGAACACGGACAGCGCTCGGCCCGCCTGACAGCTATTTATATATGACAGCTCTCAGGCAGCTGGCCAATCGGCGGCCAGCGATTCTCCTGCCATCTGGCAGGCGCGCCTGGGCCAATCAGGAGCCTGCGGCTCTGGCCCCGCCTGCCGGCTGCATCGCAAAGACACAACAGTTAACTTCATCAATGCATTCATGTATTAACTAGTGTGTTTGTTACTTTGTCTATTGTGACCAGATCATATCTTCTTTTGGGTTGTGTGGGTTTTATATTAACATTTGTGAATTGCTCAGTCAGTTAGAGTTATGTGATGTCTACTTTAAAGATAATTATAATTAGTTGATTAAAATCTAACAAAAAGAATGAAACAATTGGCTTTAGTGTTTAATGTTGAGAAAAGGGATTGGAAGGGATATAATGTTTGTTATTGTGTCTCTCTCTTACACATAATATACACACGCACATGTGCACATACGCATAAGGCATTGCAGTTTCATTGAGTCAAGCACTACTATCTCTCTTAATACCTTTTTGTGATTTTTATCTCTTTACACCTTTGTGTGTGTTTTATAAAGAATTTCTTCCATTAGCAGTACTAATGAATATGGAATTGAATTTTGATTTTAGGGGAAATGAGATAAATGTCTTCAATCAGTAGCTCTCAACTTTTGGGGCACCATGGACTGGTTCCGGAGAGAGCTGTGGATCATACTAGTTTCACAAGCTGCCTGCATTCTGCATATGACTCTTTGCTTGTTTGTATGGCCCAGTTTCTAGCATGCGGCACACTAGTGCCTATCCATGGACCACGGGTTGGGGACCCCTGCCTTAGATAAAAGTTGAAGATAAAATAAAAGCAGACTTTTTGTAAATATTCAGCACTGTATTTTTCGGAGTATAACATGCACCTTTTTTCCTCAAAAAGAGGCTGAAAATCTGGGTGTGTCTTATACATTGAATACAGCATTATTTTGCCTCCCGAAGCCCCGCCCCTTCACCAAAATCGCTGTGCATGGCTTTATGGAGGCTTTCAGAGAACTCCTGGAGGCTGGGGAGGGCAGAAGTGAGCAAAACATGGGCTGTTTTTGCCTCACCACCACCAGCAGCACACTATAAGCCTCCATAAGGCTATGCATGCGATTTCTTTGACAAAAAATGGTCCGGTTTTCACAGAAAATGGGCCGGTTTTTGCTCATTTTTGCTTCCCCCCACCCTCCAGGAGCACTTTGCAAGGCCCCCCCCCCAAGGCTATTCATAGCTTTTTTTTAAAGGGGGAGCTTGTTTGTGAAAAACAGGCCATTTTTGGGAGGTTTGCAGAATGCAAAAACTTTTTTTCCTCTTTTGGAAAACTCTTTAACTTGATTGATGAGAATTACATTGATCAAGTGCTGTGCCAACAGAAACAAAGTTTTAAGTGCTGCAGATTGTCAGCGATTTCCTTCTCTAGCACATGGATAAATAACCTGGAACATCTACCTACCTACCTACTCTCTCTCCCTACCTACCTACTGTATTTCTCTCTCTCTCTCTCTCTCTCTCTCTCTCTCTCTCTCTCTCTCTCTCTCCCTCCCTCCCTCCCTACCAACCTACCTACTCTCTCTCTCCCCCTACCTATCTACTGTATTTCTGTCTCTTTTTCTCTCTCTGTATCCCTCTACTACCAACCTACCTACTCTCTCTCCCTACCTATCTACTATATTTCTCTCTCTCTCTCTCTCTCTCCCTCTCCCCCTACCTATATCTACTGTATTTCTCTCTATCTCTTTCTATTTCTTTCTGTCTATCCCTCTACCTACCTACCTACCTACCTACCTACCTACCCACTCACTCTCTCTCTCTCTCTCTCCCTACCTACCTACTGTATTTCTCTATCTCTTTCTATTTCTCTCTCTCTCTCCCTTTATCTACCTACCTAACTACTCTCTCTTCCTATCTACCTACTGCATTTCTCTCTCTCTCTCTCTCTATTTCTCTCTCTATCTACTTACCTACGTTTTTAAAAAAAATTGCCTCTCCAAAACGTTGGTGCATCTTATATTCTGGTGCGTCTTATACTCTGAAAAATAGACTATTTCTTTGGGCTGCTGCAGAGAAAAATATGCATTCCATTTATGTCATGAATATTAAATTAAGCTATTTTTCATTTAGCACTTAAGGTATCAGTTTTGTAAATTTGGGAGGGTGAAAAATAAAGTTCCCAATCAAAAAAGTTGCACAATTTTGACTAAGGTACTTATAATGATGCACTATTACTATTTCAATAGAGTTGGATATTGTGGATCAAAAATTTAGTCCTTGGATCTGAGTATTTTACTGTGTTTCAAAATAAAGAAGTGTCACCTTTTAAGAAATTAAAAAATGATTTATGTTAAATTGTTCTTGCTGCAATCATCTATTTACAAAAAAGAGAGCCATTTCAGGATCTCTAAGTAATGATCTTGCACAGATCAATCTAGTCTTTTTTATAGTCCCAATTTCTTTGTGCTTTTGAACAATGCACTTCTTTCTATGTCTATACACATAGCCATCTATCTTCGAAGTTCTTTGCCTCTGTGTCTGTTGAACTGCAACTCTCAAATCCCCTTCCAACAGAGACAATGGAACTGTAATTCAATGCAGTTTGAATGCACTATTAGATTAGAGAAGGTTGATCTGAGGGCATGTGAGAAAGCAAGGTGCGATCAAAATTTATATTAAAATACGTTTACTCGTCAGGACTGGATGATGAGTAAATAATTACTTTTGTTCAATTAATAAGAAAAGAATTACAATAGAATAGTAGGGGTTTTCCTAATTATAACTATGCTTGCTTTTTTAATTTAAGAAATCGCATTGGGAGCCCTTTTAGTTTCCTTTCCCAGTCCTCACCTATAGATTGACTGCAAACTGATTTTAAAGGTACCTATCTATGCAGAACAATAGAAGATTAAATCTTTAGGTAGGCTTTATTCAGAAGCAATTTTTAACAAAATACCAAATTTACTGTGTTCCCATGCCCACAGCAGAAAGCACAATTCAGTCATGGATCAAAGTGATCCTTTTTCTTGGAAACAGAATCTGCTTTCTCAGCATAGTGGAAACTAAAAACCCAATTGTTAGCTCTGCTGGAAGTATATTACTGACTTTTATTCAAATAAAATGAATGTGTAGTTTAAAGTAGCAAAACTGTGTAGCAAAGTTTTATCTTGAATAGTTCATAGGATATTATAACAAATCAAGAACCTACAGTCTTTTCTTTCTATTTTTCAACTTTTGTACACACAAACTGAGAGACTGATAGTCTGTATTCCAAATAACATGTAATCCAAATCAATAAAGGCAAATATAAAAAGCAAGCCACCTAAACCAGCTCCAAAACACAGAATTAAAAACATCATCAAAACAATAAAGCAATAAAAGCAATTTCCCTTCAGAGATTTGTGTAATCCAGAGGTAGTCAACCTTTTTATACCTACCGCCCACTTTTGTATCTCTGTTAGTAGTAAAATTTTCTAACCGCCCACCGGTTCCACAGTACCAATGGTGATTTATAAAGTAGGGAAGTAACTTTACTTTATAAAATTTTTAAAGCAGAGTTACTGCAAACCCCTGCAGCCCACCATGAAAGCTGGGACGCCCACTAGTGGGCAGTAGGGACCAGGTTGACTACCACTGGTGTAATCAATTGAAATAAACAACCTAAAAATAAGTTATGGCAAGACCTGCTTCATTTCTTTTTGAGGCAATCTGTGGCTTATTTAGTTATTAAACTTATTGTGTCATTGACACTTTTTAATGGTTTATGTAGTAAATTTAATGATTATATGCTTCAACCTTGTAGCATGTAGCAAACAGGAAAAGACCAAGAGTAGAATGTGTATACAGATAGTCCCTCAGCTAAGTTGATTACAAACCATATAAGTGTTATAAACAGTATTTACTGAGTTGGCATAAACTGTACAACGCTCCCTGATTAATCAGCATTTTGGCCACTAAATTTTGCAATCAATTTCCAATCAAACTTTATGCAGTATCAACAGAACAGAATTAACAATTCAATAGTGTAATTCAGTATTAAATATTAAATAAAAATTAAGATGACCTCAAATTATGGTAACAACATGGAGGTAGTTTTTTCTAATCTCAGTCTAACTTTAGTGTTGCCTGAAGTACTAACCAGTGTGAAGCCCAGTAAACAATATCCAAGAACTATTAATATATTTAAGGTGGCATTCATAACTGAGATTAATTAGCTGTTTTCAACAGCTGCAGATTGCAGTTTATGAATCCACTGGATTTGTTTTTAAAAAAATAGAGACCTTAATAGCCCTGAGCTGCATTGAAATATTTAATTTATACAAAATATTTAATTTGCCAAAATAGCAAAAACTCAAAACCTGAACATAGTTTCATAAGTAGTATGGAATGTCCATTGCCATATAATGTGTGTGTTCAATGGAAGAGAATATCTGTAGCCCAGGGTTAAACACTGGTATTCTTAGTACTCTTTGATCTTGAAGATATTTCAGTATCCAACGAGGTATAACATCATCAATGTTTGTGAATGTGGGACCTTTCCTTATTTTTTATAACCTGTATAGCTTGCCCTACCAATTTTGACAGAGTGCAGTTTGCTATTTTTTGGTTCATTGTTTAAAATCATGATGCCCTACCTTTTGGGCGTCAGGGACGAGTTCCATTGAGAAAGATTTTTTGCACACTGGAGCAGGCATGCTTTTGTGTGCTGCCTGCATACCATGGATGGGACATATTTGTTTGCATGGCCCTGTTTCTGGCATGCTGCGGACTGTGGCCAGTCTATGGACAGGGAGTTGGGGACCGCTGGTTTAGAGTATTTCTTTCTGTTTGTTTTTTGGAGCTGATTTCTAAATGTTAGCTATTGGAACGGAGGTGTTCTAATCTTTTTGTTTTAGGTTTTTTGAATGGTGTTTAAAATGTGGTTTATCTATATGTTTTTATTGATGACTGATCTTTCTAAATGCTAAGCTTCTGGGAATTCCCTAACATTATTGGGTTTTTTTAGCTTGGTCTAAGGTGCCCATTAAGACTTGCTGTTGGGGAAAAAATTGGAGGAGGGAATATTATTTGAAAGAAAGGAAACTAGCTCACACCAAGAAGTATCAGATGTAGCTTAGAAAAACAGTATTTTTCATTCACCAAAGTGGCAGGTGAGAAGCAGACCTTTCCTTTGCATGGAAGCCAAATAAAATGATGAAAAAGGAATGGGGAGGCCAGTTCTCCCCATTCGGACCCGGATTGTTGTTGGGGGCAATATGCTGACTCTGTAAACCGCTTAGAGAGGGCTGAAAGCCCTATGAAGCGGTATATAAAAATCTGCTATTGCTATTGCTATTCTAGTTATTTGATCAATTGACTTCTTAATAGATATTGTATATCTTGATCATCACAGGCTCTCAGACAAGTTGTTAAAAATGCAACTGGCTCTGTACATCTGTGAGCTTGTATTTCTTTGTACTTCCTTCTGGAGTGGGACAAAGCATCATTACACTGTAATAAATATAAATAATAAGTATAAAGAGGCTAGGTTGGGAGGAGATCCTTAAATTCCAGCCTCTGTTAGTTAAAAAAAAAAACCATTTTATTTTTGTAATTTCCTGCAGCAATTTTATGCACCAAAGCCTTGTAATTAGGTTGTTGAAGTGTATTTGAACATTTTTTTTAAAGATCAATGGGCAAATAGTAAAATGTTGGGGTTGCATTTATTGTTTATCATAATTCCTTTACAATCCCTGTTCCTGTCATTTATCTTGGGTATGAAGTTAAATTAAATTTTGAAGTTATTTGAACTAAGAAAAAAGTACTGTTTAAATGTGGGTTTATTACATATTTCATTTATTATTGCATTCATTACCTGAGAATCTCATAACTCATATGAGATTGGCATCAAAATGTTTACAGAGGTAATTGTCCTGCTTTGATATTTACACATCTGTAGTGGCAATCAAATACAGAGGGGGGGGCTAGCATTACTTCAGCCTTTGGTAAAACAGAATCCTATTATATTTCTTACATTTACATTAATGAAATTCAATCTGAAAAGATTTTCAGTACATTTCAAGGGTCAATATCAAGAGCACTGTAGTAATGTTTTGCCTTGGGTTTGACTTGGCTGCAATTGGAAATATATAAACTGGTCATTTGATGATGCAAGTTGTACTTTTCCAAGATAGTCAAAAGAAATGTCATAATTGTATCAAGGAGTCAGAACTCGAACAATGTTATTCTATGTTTCATAGTTTGTGTCTTAGGCAATAATATAAAAGAACTTCATTTGAACAAAGCAATACTTAAATATGGAAGGAAAAAAAGGAAGGGAAGGAGGAGAGAGGCAAAGGAAGGAAACAAAAGGATGAATCCTAATTGTGAAATAGAGAAAATATTTGTCTAATTTTATCTTTTTGTATATGTACAATCGGATCTTGATTTCAGTTTTAAAGCTGCTTCTTGGATACATCAGTAAGTTATATACTATTGGCCTCAGCAATTAGGAATTTGTAACTCCTAAACTGAAATCAGCAAAACCACAGGAATTGGGTATGTCTTGTTTAATAAAAAGAACATGTTCCAATATCTGAGGGGCTGCCCCCAAGAAGAGAGGATCAACTTATTCTTAAATGCATCGAAGGGCAGAACAATAAGCAACCGATGGAAATTAATCAAGGAGAGAACCAAATTAAAACTAAGGAGAAATTTCCCGCCTGGGAGAACAGTTAATTAGTAGAACGACTTGCCTCCAAAAGTTCTGAGTACTCATTTTGGAGGTTTAAAAAAAACAACAAATTGGACAACCATTTATCTGAAATGATACACAGTTCCTGCTACAGCAGGAGATTGGATTAGAAGACGTTCCAACTCTGTTATTCTGTTCTTTTGTTAACATCTGCTAAGAACAGCTTAAAGAGAGTTTGTGCAAAATTTGTGTTGCAGAATTTTCATAAAGATCAGAATTCTGCTGCAAAGATTAAACTATAGCAAATAATTGGGTGATTTAATGTCAAGTGGTCAGGCGGTTCCCTGCTCGACCATCACAGATTTTAGTGAAATATTTCAGAAAAAGAAATCTGTATTGCTCTGTAAATCTACCTATGACATTCATTCTTGATCTAACTTCTTAGATGAAAAACTATATCTTTCTTGTTTGTTGGGGGACATCCTTCTTGAAAAGACTGTACATTGTTGGGTGAAAACAGAGGTCCCTTCTGTTACCTATAGTTAGTCCTCAGCTTACAATTACAATGGAGTCCAATATTGTTTTATTTCTTCTGCAATTAGTATTATTTAACAGGATGAAGAGGCAACAGAGTATGACCGCTAGGACAGTCATCTTTCCTATGTAAGTAGCTGTTTTATTGCTTTGTGTGCTGATTTCATCCTTAATATATTAGTGCAAGCAATTAATGTCTTCTTTTCTGTATCTCTTTGTGCAGGCCATTCATTGGAGCAAGGTGGTCAGTGGGTGACTTCAACACACAAAAGGACAGTAATCTTCCTTTTCTATTATTTTGTGTGCTGGTTTCATCCTAATGTAGTGCATGCAATGAAAGAGTTCATTTCTGTGTCTCTTCCTTTTGCAGGCCATTCATTAGAGTCAGTGATATTGAAGACTGGCATGGACAGTCATCTTCCTTCTGTAAGTAGCTCTTTTATTGTTTTGTGTACTTATTTTAATCTTATTTAAGTAGTAAGTGCGCAAAATAATAAATTTACTTTTTTATATCTTTTTGTAGATCACCCATTGGGGCAAAGAATTCAATGACATCGTCTTGGCCACTCCCATCCGGTCACATGACTGCCACGCCACTCTCATCCAGTCACATGACTGCCAAGCCACTACCACCCAGTCACATGGCTGGCAAGCCACTCCCATCCAGTCACATGGTTGGCAAGCCACTCCCATGAATCAGGTCACACCTATAGAAGAGGTTCCAAAAATTTTTGAAACCTATCATTGCTCTAGAAGGAAGAAAACTTTGTGCATAATAACTTAGCAACACAAAGTTTTCAAATGTAAAATTTCATTCTCCTACTGCTTTCCAGTAGTTTACAAATTGAGTGTAAAGTTGATGTTTTTTGTAAAAATACCAACAATGAGGTATTTTCAGCCTGCTTTTACAAAAAAAAAAGAAAAAAACCTTCTGGGAACTCTGTTAAATCATTCTCATTAGAAAGAGCATATTTAAAACTTCATAAACAAGTAGGGTTGGTATTTCATTGCTGATGTATAAGTGTGCATTTTGAGCACTTGGCTCGGAAAAGATTAGCCACCACTACCCCATTCCAATGGTTCTTCTATCAGACATATATTGAATCGTATTTGTGAATATTTATTTTAGTTTATCTTTTAATTTTGTCTTTCAGTTCAGTAAATACATTTGTATATTATTGATGCTTCCACTGCTCATTTTTAACAGTCTGTGAGCTTATTTTCGGGGAATATTAAGTATTTCACAGGAAATTTGATTTGGGGAGCTATTTGTGTGTTGTGTTTAAAACCCGATATGTGATCTAGTTGATTTTTTAAATTCAATCAGATTAATGTTGCCAAATGCACATGCCATTCTAGAAGAAATTGCTTCTTGCTCTTCATCTATAAAATGTAATTCACTTGATAGTTTTGATAGGAACAAAATATATTTTGTATTCCAGTTTTATGTTTATGGTTATGATTGCTATTTACTTGAGCAATACAAGTATAACAAAGAGATAATAGAATCCATATTAGCATTTTTAATAACATACAACATCTGGAAACAGGATTCTATTACCAAGAAAAATGGAAATTTACCAAGTGAAGAAAAACTGTTATATAAGAATTTTATCAGAGCTTTAAAAGTAGAGATTTTAAATTTGATAGTGATCTCAATATCAAATTACATTCTTCATCATCTCCATTAATTTTGGTTAGACTTACATTTATATGCTCCCTGACTCCCAACTCTCAGAGATTTTTAACATGTCTTAAAACATATTAATATCTGATCCAGAAAGATAAAATTCCTGCTTCCACCCCAACACCATATTTTATGCTGATACTATAATTTTGTTGCTGCAGACCATTATTTGAAACCCATTTTATTCACAATTTCATTTGATTCCCTTTCCACTGAGTAGTTGTGAAGAGAAGGGTAATAGAAAATTCGCAGAGATTGGAGGGTCAAACTGGAGAAGGGTTGAGAACCTGGATATGCTCCTATTTATCCCAAAAGTAGAGATAACCATAGAGTGCAGGAGTTCTGAAGAATGCTAAGACCACAAAATGGAGAATACTACAGGTTTTGGATTCCTTAAAGGTAAAGATTCCCCTTGCACATATGTGCTAGTCGTTCCTGACTCTAGGGGCGGTGCTCATCTCTGTTTCAAAGCCAAAGAGCCAGCATTGTCCGAAGACATCTCCATGGTCGTGTGGCCAGCATGACTAAATGCCAAAGGTACACAGAATGCTGTTACCATCCCACCAAAGGTGGTTCCTATTTTTCTACTTGCATTTTTACATACTTTCGAACTGCTAGGTTGGCAGAAACTGGGACAAGTAATGGGAGATCACTCCGTTATGGGGCGGTAGGGATTCAAATTGTTGAACTGCTGACCTTTCTAATCGACAAGCTCAGTGTCTTAGCCACTGAGCCACTGCATCCCTCGGATTCCTTAGGAAGCAGCTAAATATAACATTAGACAATTTTATTCTATGGAATTGTGAAACAGATCTCAATAGTTTTGTTGTGGGAAAACAGTCATTTTTTTCCTCTAATAATCCACGCATCTCATAAAGTAAAGGATTGGATTTGTGTTTTATAAATTTATTTCTTAAGGGAGACATTTCTGTTCTCAACGTAATACATCATTATTATGAGATGGAAATTGTCTTTTCCCTTGACTTCCCAGTTTTACACATGCAGGGATATGGGAAGGGTGAAGAATTGACTGAAGTTCTAAGGATTCAGTGGAATTGGGTCCATTTTTAGTAATATGCAGTTTCTAGTGAACTTATCTGCCCTTCAAATTGAATTTGGTTCATAGTTGTGAGATTGCACAAATAAAAATCAGAGCCTACAATAAAATTTTAATGGTATTTGTTTTCCTTCTTACAGCATCAGATGAACATGTTTGAAGCACTCTGTGAAAGAAACTTAATAGCCCTATATCCTATCATCCTTTTGAGATCAGTTTAAAAAATGACAACATACAAAGAAAAGAGAATTTGAAGTTTTTATAGGTCACAACATGGTAATGTAAACCATAGTTAATTAATTTGCAATATTACTTTGGACAAGTTGTCTTGATAGCAAATATTAAAGCTGGGAAGACCGAAAGGTCATTGCTGTTACTAAGTTGATACGAATTTTAAACCTTTTCCACCAGGTCTCCAGTTTTTTTTAAAATAAAAAATAAAATAAAAGATCTACTACAAATTTAAAAAGCTACAGGCTAAGAAATAAAAAATATAAAGATAAAAGAAAAAGCAATTAACAAAAAAGCAAGGAAAAGAAAAATATTTACAGTAATTTCCACTTTTTGCATCTGCTGCAAACATAATAACCATTTTATCTTCTCATATTACAAATTATAGTTCCCTTCTGCCTATAAACAAGTCCCTTTAATCAATAAATCCAGAAATCAGCAGTTCATTTTTAGCCATTTTCAGCAAAAGTTTTATAAAGCGTTTCCACTCTTTGGTAATAGTTTTAAAGATGCATAAACCCATGTTGAAATTTATTGGGCATATATTCCACAATAAACGTGGAGGAACATACAAAACCTTGCAGGCCAATCTTTATTGTTGGACTTGATTATCCTTGTTTTGTTCTTATTCCCATACAGAATATCAATTTAAATGATGACTTCAGCCCTAGCAGCACAAGTTCAGCTGATTTGAGTGGCTTAGGGACAGGACAAAAAACACCAGGATTTTCACATTCCACAATTGTATCTTCTAATGAGGTATCTTCTCCACATATACTTAAAGAGCAGGAAATGAGTTCTGCACTCCTTGTGAACTAGTTACTCTGTGTGTGTGTGTGTGTGTGTGTGTGTGTGTGTTTAGATCTGCTGTTAATAATTATGAATTTAATGTATATGCTAAACTACTGATCATGAAATAAAATCCAAAACCTGTGCAGGAAAGAAAACAGTTGTAATTACCTAATGAGTTTTAAATCAAGGAACAAGGAAAACACATAGATAGAAAACAATGTATAATCTTTAAAATTGTAACCTAGTACATAAATTCAAAAGCACAATAATATAAAATTGAAAATGCATGATCACACACACACAGACACACACAAACATTTTTTTTACAATGTTTAACATCCCTTCCGCTCAGAAAATATAACAAATTCATTCTGAATCTTGAAACCTGTTTAAAGAAGATCCATTTATATTACTAAATTGCAATATAAATATATTGCATTTTCTATGTCCAAAAATGGGAAAGAAGATTCTATTGCTGGGATGCCGAACCTATGGCACGCGTTCCACAGGTGGCACACGGAGCCATTTGTCAGGGCACATGAGGTGTTGCCCTGTCAGCTGGCCAGCGTGCATATGGGCGCTTGCCAACTGACTTTAGCCTTTTTTTTAGCCCATTTTTTGCCCTCCCCAGGCTCTAGAGGCTTTATAGGAACCTGGGGAGGGTGAAAACAGCCTCCCTGGCCCCCCCGAAGGCCCTCAAGAAGCTTCAGGAGCTTTCCTGAAGTGCAAAAAATCACCCTTGGGGCAAACCGGAAGTTCAGGAACTGACTTTCGGTTTGCTCATAGGGCTGCTTTAAGCCCTCCGGGCCTTCAGGAGCCTTCTGGAGGCTTCCCTGAAGGCTCCGGGGGATTAAAAATAGCCCAATGGACAAACCAGAAGTGACTTCCGGTTTGCTCTTAGGGTCATTTTCATCCTACAGAGGCTTCCCTGAAGCCTCCGGAGGGCTTAAACCAGCCCTACGAGCAAACCGGAAGTAACTTCTAGTTTGCTTGTAGGGTCATTTTCCTTTTCCAGAGCCTACAGAGAAGCATCTGGAAGGCCTCTGAAGGCTCTGGAGGGCTTAAACCGGCCCTACAAGCAAACAGGAAATCCGTTCCTGAACTTCTGGTTTGCCCTCAGGGCCAGTTTTTTGCGCTCTGTGGGCTTCAGGGAAGCTCCTGAAGTCTCTGGAGGGCCTATAAAGCTTCTGGAGCCTGGGAAGGACGAAAAATCATGCAAAAAATGGGTCACGTGCTTTGCATTATGGGTGCGGCACGCCCATGCATGACCCACCCTGCGCTCCCCCCGCTTTTGGCAAGTGAGCCAAAAAAGAATCGCTGTTCTATTGTTTATCTACCAAAATTTCTATAAAATTTTGATTGTTTATGGTATCTTCAGTTATGAAATTTGTTGCAGCATCAGCTCTTGGACTTTTAGATCTAGAGGGCAGAAACCTAGGAGACCACTAGATGGCAGCAAAATGTTAAATGTGTCACAGCGGCAAATGTGTCTCTATGTTGACATCTAATGATCATCTGAAGGTCTGCAGCCTAGATCTGGGGGCTTTATATGTAGGGACTTTTAAATTCCCTGAATATGTTTCTTTCTGTAATGTTTTATTTCCCATTGTTTTTAATGCTGAATCTCTCAGAGCTTGGATATGATTGATGATGAGGTGAGACAATAGTAAGCTATTTATTTGTTGACATTTTATTGCATGGTGTATTGAGTTCGTTCAAATATATCTTACTATAAAATGTAGTAAGTAAATGGTGATATATTAGGTATAGATATTAGGATGTGATTTTCAATATGGTAAATATTGCATGAAATTTGCTCATGTGGAACCGTTGTCATTCCAGATGCACTCTACAAAATCAGCATGTGATAGTTCTGATAAATGAAAATAATATGATAAATAGGTTTTAGTTCAAATATTAAAAGGATTTTCCAAATGCTTGCTTCCTCCAAAGAATATTAAGCAATTGAATGTTCGGTTAGACCCACCACCCAACCAGTTATTTTGCTATAGGCACATTTTTACAAATAATATGTTTTCAATTTTGATATGATTTCACAATTAATTGGGAATGCTATTGAAATTATATTGAAGATTGCTACTATCACAATGATCTGATGGTTCAGGTCTACTGAACTTTGTATTACAAAACATTTTTGTTATAGATTCTTGATGATGGACAATCTCCCAAGCACAGCCAGTTTCCAAATTGTGCTGTTTCGGAATGGAGTGTGCAGCAAGTTTCCAATTGGTTAAAAAGCCTGAATTTAGAACATTATATTTCTGAATTCACAGCCCATAATATAAATGGAGAATGTCTCCTTCAGCTGGATGGCAGTAAACTTAAGGTAATTTGCTTCAGTGTTGGAAAAATAATTTAGAATTTTATTATGTGAATGTGTAATGGGAAATGCAATTAAAATCTTGATATATAGAGATGATAAGATTTAGCAATAAGTTATAGCAATACCAATTGCTGAAAGTTTAAATTATAGAACTGAAGTGTTAACCATTGAAATTATGAAAATGTCATTAGCTCTGAAAATCATTCCAAGATGGACGATGCTATCTATTAAAATTAATAAACAATTTAATATTCATTGTTTAATTTGTTATTTTTCAAAATCCTTTTTAATTTGAAAATTAATGGGCAGAGATAGTACACTTGGCATTACAGTATCGTGAATTTAATCTCAATCCACAAGAGTAGTCCATCCTACTTTGAACTCCTTTTTATTCTTAAATCCTGTGAATTTCCCTTGACTGTTAGTAGCTCAGATTCTTGTAGGGAGCTTAAGCTAACAATACTTATTTGAACTGCCTGAATCGTCTGATTTTCCCGTGCTTGACGGTTGGATATTTGAGTGCATCTCTTGGTAGCATTAAATGAATGTTAGTCCTAAAGTGTACAGGTGGTCCTAGATTTACAACTAGTTGCTTAAAGACTATTCAAAGATACAATGGATCCCCCAAAAGGTACTTACAACCTAGATGTAAAGTTCTAATGGCCAGGGGCCGTTTCTCTCATGGTTATGTGTTCAAATTTTAAATGCCGAGCAACTTGGTCATGTTTATGGCTGTTGCAGTATCCCATGGTCATATAATCAAAATTTCTGACTTTTTCACTGGAAACCAATGTTTACTTCTGCTTTCTGGCATAAAATGGCCATTGCAGGCAATGGGTTCAGTTGATGAAGTTCACTTAACAACTTCTGCAAAACTGTGGTAAAATTGGGTTGGTCACATGCTAACCTGCATAACAATTGGCATGACTTATTACTGTAATTCCAGGCTCAGTTGCAGTCATAAGTCAAGGACTTTCTATAGTTAGGCAACACAGTTATATTTATCCATTTTAAGATATTTTTATGCCATCTCTCACAGCAAAAGCCTTACCAAAGTAAAATAAATTACCAAAGTAATTTATTAATACAGGAGGATTTTGTCTGTTACTCATATTACGGCTCCTAATTCTTTTGGAACTAGATGTGATCATTGATAGTTGCTGCCAACATTTTGACATCTGGTTCTCTGTCTCACCATACCAGACAGCCAAGAACACAACAGGGAATGGGAAATTAAGTATTTGAAATCAGCTTTAGTAGCATTTGTACATTAGGTGATGCCAGCCACACTAGGCAGCATTAATCTAGTTGAGGAATAATGATTGAGATCAGTGGTGGGATTCAATTTTTTTTATTACCAGTTCTATTACTGGTGGCTTTGTGGGCATTCCAGGGGAAGGATACTGCAAAATCCCCATTCCCTCTCCACTCTCAAAATTTCCGCTATCGGTTCTCCAGAATCTGTCAGAACTGGCTGAATACCACCTCTGATTGAGATATTCATTTATATGGAAACATGTATATTAAAAAAAGGGGGAAGAGATGTGGTGGCTCAGGGGCTAAGATGCTGAGCTTGTCAATCAGAAAGGTAACAGTTTGACGGTTTGAATCCCTAGTGCCATATAACGGAGTGAGCTTCTGTTATTTGTCCCAGCTTCTGCCAACCTAGCAGTTCGAAAGCACATAAAAAATGCAAGTAGGAAAATAGGGACCAACCTTGGTTGGAAGGTAACAGCATTCCGTGCGCCTTCAACATTTAGTCATGCCAGTCACATGATTACAAAGATTTCTTCAGACAGTGCTGGCTCTTCAGCTTTGAAATGGAGATGAGCACTCCCCCACCACCCTAGAATCAGGAATGATCAGCAGATATGTGCGAAGGGAACCTTTACCTTTACTTAAGTTAGAAGAGGAAACTGGTTAAAATTAAATTTTAAAGAGCCAACATACACAGCATATTTATGTATTTCTCCTGTGTGCTGCTTGGGGAATCCAAGTATGGGTTAACTTTGTCCATTAGCCTAGAGACTGAGTTATGTAAATTGCTGACCACGCCTCCTCTGACCGGATGGTCAGTTTCTTAACTCAGTCCAGCCGTAAGAGACGTATACCAGACTCTTCTCTGGCAGGTACAGTTGAGCCCTCTGTTGATAACCAGGGTACTGCCCAGGCAGGGGTTAGTTCGAGGCCTGGCAGGGCCGCATCTAGAACAACCAGCCAGAGGCCCAGGGAGGCCTCCGGGGCCCCTGATAAAAGCCACAAAAAGAAAGATAAGTCAATCTCCAAAGCTCTAGGGGAGGGCAGGAATTCCCCCCCCCCCGCGCCTTTACCTCAGCGCATTTCGCCTGCTCCCCAGACTGCAGGGCATCAGACCTGGTCCCCAGATCGATCCCTCCCTGTTATTGCTGAAACTGGTCTGGGTGGGGGGCTCCAACTCCCCCTCTGTATTGCCTCAGGCCCAGACTGCTTTGGCCTTCTTATTGCCTCGTGCTGGGCCTTCAACTACATTTACTCCAACTGCTGCAGGCTTAAGGCCTATGGAAGGCTATGATCTTCTCCAGACTAATGAGACAAATTTATACCTTATCTTGGATTTTTTCTCTTGAGTGCATTTTTCTTGGATTGGAGGAAGCTTGTGTATGGACAGGGGAGAGGCGGCAGTTCGCTACCTGCCCAGTTCCCTCGTGCCTCGTTAACTCACCCAGATATTTGAATTGCCCTTGCTCGCTGCTAGCTATTGGGTGTATAATCTCAGGCTATTGGAGCCTTGCAGGGTGTTTGGCAACAAATGTTTCGTTGCGTTTTTGGCCTTGGGATCTGGTCGCTTGTGTGTGCCAGCTGGCATTGTCCCTAGCTGCCAAACAGCCGTTTTAGGAGCCAGCAAACGCCCGCTGTTCACGGCGCGGCTCCTGCTGTGAACGATGGGGCCAGCCCGCCCTGCGCGGCGTGGTTTTTCCCCCACCGCTGTCCTGTAGGCCGTTCTGAGGGCGCACTTGCCGCCGCTGGCCGGTTTATTGCTGGGAAAGCCAAGGAAGCACCTTTCGTTCCCTGCTGGTTTGAAATTTGGCACAGGAGTTGCGGCAGCCATTTTGGGGCCATTTGGAGCACAGGCGCTGTAGGGGTTGGGCGTTGCCTTTCCTCGCACCTTAAAGGGGGGACTGCTGACTCATCGGCCCTCCCTTGTCATTCGCTTCGGCTTTGTTTACCCTGGGAAAGTTCTTGGCATTGCTGCTGACCACGAGGTCTTTTCTCTTGCAAGCAAACGCTGGGCTTTGTGCCCTTTGAGTCTTTTTGCATCCAATCATTGCAATGGCTGACCATTCTTCTCTGGGAGGTACAGTTGAGCCCTCTGTTGATAACCAGGGTACTGCCCAGGCGGGAGTTAGTTCGAGACCTGGCAGGGCTGCATCTAGAACAACCAGCCAGAGGCCCAGGGAGGCCTCCGGGGCCCCTGATAAAAGCCACAAAAAGAAAGATAAGTCAATCTCCAAAGCTCTAGGGGAGGGCAGGAATTCCCCCCCCCCGCGCCTTTACCTCAGCGTATTTCGCCTGCTCCCCAGACTGCAGGGCATCAGACCTGGTCCCCAGATCGATCCCTCTCTGTTATTGCTGAAACTGGTCTGGGGGTGTGTGTGCTCCAACCCCTCTCTGTATTGCCTGAGGCCCAGACTGCTTTGGCCTTCTTATTGCCTCGTGCTGGGCCTTCAGCTACATTTGCTCCAACTGCTACAGGCTTAAGGCCTATGGAAGGCTATGATCAGGGCCTATCCCCTGATATTTACCAGATGATCTCTGCAGCCATTTCCAGGGGGGTGGATGCCGAGCTGCTTCGAAGGCACCAGGCCCCAGTGATTGCTAGTTTGCAAAGTGGCCATCCTATCCCGCCCCCTCATGTAGATCTGCCTGATCTGCAAGCAGGGCCTTCTTCTTCTCCTCCTCCCTCTACTTATAGTGAGGATTCGGCCTTGGTGGAGGAAGGGGAGCTGATTGATAGGGAGTTCTCTGATGATGAGGGCCTAATCTTTGATCAGCCTAATTCTTCTAGTCTATTTAGGTCTACTCTTTTCAAATCCTTATTGTTTAAAGCTAAGGCCACTACCCACATGGAAGAGGCCACTTCCAAGGACAGTTCGGCTGTAGGCCTCGACACTACTGAGCGCCTCTTTGCAGAGCCAGTCGCGTTGCAGGAAGTGATTCCTTCCCCAAAGCTATTCATGGATCTCATTCAGAAGCAATGGGATCAACCGACTGCAGTTATCCCACCCAGCCACGGGGACAGGAAGTTGTACACTTCTACCCCTGATCTGGAAAACATCTTGCAATTCCCAACAGTAGATCAGCCAGTAGCAGCCCTGGCATCTCCTGCCCTGATTCCATCTGAAATCTCTGAGGGTTTAAAGGCAGAGGACCGTAAAGCTGAAACAGTAATTTGGAAAATTCATCAAGCTGCGGCCTAGGCCTTGCGTGCTGCTACTGCAGCATCGTTCTTTAATATAACTTCTGTGCTTTGGCTTAAGCAGTTGCAGGAGAGACTATCCCCTGATGAAGTGCGTCTTCACCAGGACGTTACTAAAATCATGGCTGCCTTGGAGTTTTTGGCGGACGCCACACTTAATGCTGCCAAGTTCGCTTCTCATGCTGTGGTATCCAATGTGGCGTCTCATCGCCTCTTGTGGCTTCGCCATTGGCAGGCCAACATTAAGTCTAAATGGCGCTGGCGTACACGCCCTTCAAGGGCGGGGCTTTGTTTAGATCCGTTCTCGACCCCATACTCATAGAGACCAGGGACAAACGCAAGGTGCTTCCCTCTTCAGCGGGATGCAATACCAGGCGGCAGCAACCATATAACAGACGCCACTCCTTTCGGGGAGGCTATTCTAGTTACTCAGCAGCCCCATTTGTTCCCAATTACAACAGGGGTTTTCACCAGTCCCAGGACCACGGCCAGGACTGTGGGGAGGAGCAGGGATAGGGGGTGCCAACAGCACCAGACGCAATCCCACAACAGGAGATCCTTTCATGGCTCCAGGAACCGATCCTTTTGGAGGTACCGGTGGCTCGCAGGGGGAGGAATCAGTGGGCGGGCATCTGCTGGCCTTCGCTCATCAGTGGGTGGAAACCACCTCTGACGCCTGGGCCCTTCAGGTGGTGAGGCTGGGTCTCACACTAGAATTTCTCTCCATCCCCCCAAGACGGTTCATCAGGTGCCCCGTACCCAGGTGTTCAGTAAAGCGGCACCTAATGGAAGCCGAAATACATCATCTCATCTCCATCAGAGCAATAGAACTAGTTCCCGAAGGGCAGGAAGGTCTAGGGTTTTACTCCATCCTCTTTCTGGTACCCAAGGGCTCAGGAGGATGGCGAGCCATTCTAGATCTAAAAAGACTCAATTGGTACATCAAGTATCAGAGGTTCAAGATGCAGTCATTAAAGAGCATTCTGACATCCATCCGCCAAGGCGACATGATGACATCAATCGACATCAAGGAGGCGTACCTCCATGTGCCCATTCATCCAGCTCATCGATGGTTCCTCCGTTTCCAATTTGTGGGCCGTCATTTCCAGTATCGGGCCTTGCCTTTCGGCCTTTCATCGGCGCCCCACACCTTTACCAAGCTCCTGGCGGTGGTAGCGGCCTCCCTTCGTTCGGTTCTGGTGAGAGTGAATTGCTATTTAGACAACATCTTGGTCCTGTCACCATCCCGGGACCAGGCCCTGTGGGATCTTCAGGTGACAATGGACTCCCTGCGGAGCACGGGTTCATCCTGAATCTTCCCAAGAGCCATCTGCAGCCAACTACATCACTGTTTCACTTAGGGACCGTCATCAACTCCGCCACTTGCGAGGTCTTCCTGTCCCTGGAGAGGTGTCAGAGCATCCAATGACTGGCAGCTCAAGTTTCAGCCTTGTGACTTGTGCCCCTGGCCTTGCTCTTTCAGCTCTTAGGGAAGATGATTTCTTGCATCGACATAGTTCCCTGGGTCAGGTTTCACGCACGACTACTCCAATGGTTCCTGCTTCCTTATCAAAGGTCTCACACCAGTCATTCTAAACTCAAGGTCTGTCTTTCACCCAAAGCCCTCAGATCCCTCCGATGGTGGGCGTCCTCCAAGATCCTCAAAGGTTGCCCGTTCAAGGAACCGGAACGAATCCAGGTTACGACAGACGCCAGCCTGTTTGGATGGGGCGGCCATGCCCTGGATCGGGTGGCACAGGGGCATTGGTCAGACTGGGAGTTATCCAACAGCATCAATTGGCTAGAGCTACGGGCCATCAGACTGGCCCTGCGAGAATTTCAGGACATTGTGACTCATAGACACGTGCTGATTCTGACAGACAATGTGGCTTCCAAGGCACATGTCAACCACCAAGGGGGCACACATTCCAGAGCCCTCATGATGGAGGCGGAGAAATTGCATCATTGGGCGGAGTCCAGACTGTTGTCCCTTCGAGCGGAACACATTTCGGGCGGAGCCAACGTCCAGGCGGATTGGCTGAGCAGAGCCACAGTGGATCATGCGGAGTGGCAGTTACATCCTGGCCTCTTCCAGCAGATTTGCCTCCGATTTGGCTGTCCGATGATGGACCTGTTCGCGCAACCTCACAATACGCAGCTGCCCCATTTCTTCTCCAGGTATGTGACTCCCGGAGCAGAGGGAGTGGATGCCTTGCGCAGCCCGTGGCCAGCCGGCCTCCTTTACGCCTTTACGCCTCTTCCAGTGATCCCGGCGGTCATCCAGAAGATTCTGTCGGAACGAGCGGAAGTCCTCCTGGTGGCTCCAATGTGGTCCCAGCGAACCTGGTATACAGACCTGGTACACCTGTTGATCACCTGCCCATGGCGGATCCTGGACAATCAGATCCAGCTCCATCAGGGGGCCCTCATTCATCCGAACCCCCAGTTGCTGCAATTAGCCATGTGGTACGTGAGCGGGCGAACCTTCAGTACTCCAACGAAGTCATCAACACGATTCAGGCGGCCCGTCGGCCTTCCACCACTCGAATTTATGAGGCTACCTGGCAAGCCTTCTGCAGGTGGTGCCGCCGGACTGGGGCAGACCCCCTCCAGGATTCAGTGCCCCGAGTGTTGGACTTTCTGCAATCTGGTCTTAATAAAGGTTTGGCACCCAATACACTTCGCAGGGAGGTCACAGCCCTTGCCACAGTGATTGGGGGGGGTCAGGGGAGCTCCTTGTCGAAGCATTCTCAAGTCAAAGCCTTCCTGAAAGGGGAGGCCAACATCCGACCTCTGACCGTGCACCGCTACCCTACTTGGGATCTGTTGTTGGTGCTCAGGGCACTTATGGACTCTCCTTTCGAACCTGTTACTTCCATCAGTCTTCATCTGTTGACTCTTAAGACAGTATTCTTGCTGGTGATTACATCGGCCAGACGGATTTCCGAATTGGCGGCTCTGTCTGTTCAGGCGGATCTCTGCATATTCCACCGAAACAGGGTCGTTCTTCGCTTGGATCCAGCCTTTCTACCAAAAATCAACACGCTGTTCCACAGAGCTCAGGAGCTCGTTCTACCGGACTTTTGTCCCAACCCTTCTCATCCACTGGCATCACCTGGATGTTCACAGGGTTCTTTGTCGCTACGTGAAGCATACAGCGTCCTTCAGACGGTCTGAAGCACTCTTCTATGGGACAGAAAGTCTCTTCTCACACGATAGGGCGATGGTTGAAGGCGTGCATCACTCTTGCCTATGACAGTCAATCCCGGCAGGTTCCCAGGCACATCACCCCTCATTCTACCAGGAGTGTGGCCACCACGGCAGCCTGGGCCACGCAAGCCTCAGTGGAAGAAATCTGTAGAGCAGCCACCTGGTCTACACCATCACCATTTATCAGACATTACAAGGTTGATGTGTATGCTGAGGCTGAGGCGTCTTTTGGGTGGCGTGTATTGCAACAGGTGCTCCCCCCTGCGGGGGACCCTAGCCAGCCTAGTTCCCGCCCTGAACCTTAATTGCTTTGGCATGTCCCATGCTTGGATTCCCCAAGCAGCACACAGGAGAACGACCGTTGACTTACCTGAACGGTCCTTCTATGTGTGCTGCGAGGGGAATCCAAACCCGCCCACAGCTTCGGCTGGCCAGGGTGGTTGTGACTTGAACTTGGATGTCCTCATTGATGTGTCACCGGTCTGTTCCGGACGTTATTTACTTGTGCCTTGTGTTCTTTCTGACAATGTTTGTACACCTTTTGGCTACGGCCTTTATTGCTACTGTTATTGTTATGTTACTGTTATTGTTCTTGTTATACTTCATTAAACGGCTGACTTCGCACGAAACTGAGCCCATCTGGTCAGAGGAGGCGTGGTCAGCAATTTACATAACTCAGTCTCTAGGTTAATGGACAAAGTTAACCCATGCTTGGATTCCCCTCGCAGCACACATAGAAGGACCGTTCAGGTAAGTCAATGGTCGATCTCACCTTTATTGTTTTTAGCACTCCTAATACTTCTTCCTCTTTCTGTTTTTCCCACATTAACCAACTTGGGTAGTGGGTTGGGCTGAGAGTGACTAGCCCACAGTCACCCAGCTGCCTTTCAGAACTAAGGCAGGACTACGACTCACCATCTCCTGGTTTGTAGTCTGGCACCTTAACTATTACATCAGCCTGGCTCCCATTGATATCCCTTTGATCTGGAGAAATTCAAATGTGAATCAATATTGAATTAAGTGTTTCTCCTAATCCCCAGATGTAAATATATTTTCACTGTTATAGTATTAGTAATAGTAGTTTTGCTCTTCCTCCCCGAATGGGTCACTTTGATAGATCAAGAATATTATTATTTACTGTTCTATTAAAGATCATGCCTCTGCTTATGATGATTTCCAAATTACGTTTTAAAGGACCTGTAATTTTGCCATACATTAACATGTTTTTCTTTTTAAAAAAAAATATAGTTCCTTGGTATGACATCTTCCCAGGAGAGAGCTGTAATTAAAAAGAAAATTAAAGAAATGAAAGCAAATCTAGAAAAAGCCCGCAAAGCTCAAGAGAAGATGGAAAAGCAAAGGGAGAAACTTAGGAAGAAGGAAAACGATCAGTTTCAAAGGAAGTGCAGAAAGCTGGAAAAGCAATCATCGGAACCAATTCAGGGGGCTAATGAGCAGTGAGACACTAGAATTCACTGTGCTTTCTGAGAACATGAAGACTGTTTCAGAAAAGCAACCGTGAACACTGTTTTCTTCATTAAAAAGAAAGCTTTGCACCTGTATCTGAAGCTTTACTTAAGGGAAACAAATCATGATTGGCTATAGCAGAGGTCTTCAAACTTGGCAACTTTAAGACTTGTGGAGTTCTACTCCTAGAATTCTCCGGCCAACTCTGTTGGCCGGAGAATTCTGGGAGTTGAACTCCACAAGTCTTAAAGTTGCCAAGTTTGAAGACCTCTGGGCTACAGTTTTCTTCCCTGTAAACATGTGGATCCTTGGGTTGTATTTGGCAATTCAGATCACGGTTGCTTTATTTTTTAATGATTCAGCAACCCAGGTGGGGATGTTACTTCTTTCACCGCTCCATGCTGCCCTGGCATACTTGTTTGTCTTCAGAGGCAGAATTATGTAACTTTTACACTGTAAAGTGCTCTGGAAACAGGCCAGGGTTAAAAGAAAAGATTCAATGGACCTGCAAAGAGGAATAACCAGCTGGACTGTGTATCAGTGACTACACATGGATAACAACGCACATAAAATGTTTCAATCTTTTCCTCTGCAAAGTGGACTGCATGTCACATCAGTGCTGAGAGAGGATTCTGCTTCAACCCAGCACAGTGCCGTGTCAGGATCTGGAATGATACTGAAATAGCAAGTGCAACTGGGTTCAGTCACCTCCTTACATTTCAATGGGGAAGGCAGTCCTTTTGTTATCAGCACCCCACATTTATCCCCTCCCAGGAACTGTAGCTAAGGAACAATGAAAGCAAGGCCTTAAAGTGCTGCGTGACACTAGAGAGTAACATTTATTCTCTGAATTTATATGTATAGTTGGATTTCTAAAATCTAAGTCGGTTTGTAATAAAGTACAATTTTTCAATGTTTACCTTGAGGAAAGTATTTAATTACACTTTCCAGCATGCTACCCTTTTCTTTTCTTCTTTTTCTTAAAAGAATTAACATTTATTTGATCAGCAAGATGATCTACCTTTTGACTTTCCTTAAACCAGAAGCCGAAGATGATTATATTCCTTGGCAGAATTGAGGTTTCACCTGCTGAAATTGACTTTCAAAGTCACTTTCAAATGTTTTTCTTTTCTAAAGGAAGGAAGGGGTTTTTGCCATTTAAAAGGCAATGTGTTTTTTAAGCTGCCAAATAATGAAATATTGCCAACTATCCTGTAATAAATAATGGACCAAAATTTTTATAAAATGTAGTTTGCATGTTTTCCTCTTAAGAAAAATAACAAGTAGAATTGAAAGCTCAGGCTTAAATAGGTGGGTCAAAGGACATTGTAATCTTTGATTTAAGAAGCATTATAATTCTTATTGTATTAAGGGGATGATCCAGGTGAAAGTATGTTCTTTAGAATTGTATTGATTTCATTGGAGAGGTTTAACAATGCACTTAACTTATCCTTCCTTTAAAATCAATAGGATATTTGTTTCCATTGTGGCCATTAATATTTTTCCAAATGATGAACTGTATTCTCAGTTTCCCTTTCAATTGATTAAAATAATATAGATAAGATCTGGTTCTAACTGAGTTTAGCATAAGCTTTTCTTTTCTTCTTTTTGTTTGGTTTTGGTGGTACTGCAATACATAGAACTATGAACTGAAACAGAGTCTGCTGTGGAAACAGATAGGTGGCTTTAAAGAATGACCACTTTAAAAGAAGTTTGTTATGATCATTTAGCTAGCATCCAGATTTTATTTAAGGCCTACCTGGACTTAATTCTAGAATTTTTACAAGAGAATTGCTTAACTAAAGAAGCTCAACTTTCCATTTCAGTCTCAGTAGCTTTGTTATGCCTGTTCTACTTGCAGTGCTTTGTATGCCATATGCATTTTATACTTGCTAGGGCCCTAATTCCTCTCTAATCCTACTCAGTAATTCTATGTTTGCAATATTCAAGTTGAATCCTGCAGCTATAATAACAAAACCTTGCCAGCATTTCTGATAACTTGAAGGTCCTAACACTTTCTTTTGAGCCAGAAAGGACCAAAAGAAAAAGGGGGAAAAACCCACCAAATGGAAGACATTTGTCTTCTAGGACAGGGGTCTCGAACCTTGACAACTTTAAACCTTGAGGACTTCAACTCCCAGAATTCCCCAGCTAGCTTTGCTGGCTGGGGAATTCTGGGAGTTGAAGTCCTCCAGTCTTAAAGTTGCCATGGTTGGAGATCCCTGTTCTAAGAGACAGATTGGATAAAAAAGTCTAAGAATGATTAGAAACTTTTGGAAACTGTTTGGTTTACTGCAGAAGTTAAATGCTCTGTTTGAGCAGAAGAAGGATATCTGAAAAGAAAACTTTCTTTTACCTCCGAAGTTAGTAATCGAATTAAATGCATTTCTTTTGTTTTTGTTAGGTTTATTGGTAATTTAAGATGGATGCATATATCAGTAACATTTAAGGATATGTTACTCTCCTTTATACTATTTATGTTCTTTATTTTGTATTTCTAAGATTCTTGAGAAATATATATTGCTTTGTAGAATTATTTTACATTCCTTCCTGGTAATGTGTGTGATGCTGCAGATAACAAATTTGATGTATGTTCTGCAAATTATCCCCTTATTTTGTGTTTTGTGATAATTTCAGACCTGAGCATTGAATTTTAAGTTTTTTAAAGTAAAAGTAATTATTTATACATAAGAAAGAAATATATGAAATTAACATTCCTGCTGAGTAAATAAAAGATACAGAACGGATCAAACAAAACCTTGCGTCTCCACTGGTAAGAGCCAAAAAATATCTTATTGCTGCTTTTCTTTTTGCCTCTTCATTTTCCTCCCTCAAGGTGTTTGTGACAATGCTTCTAATCCCTGCCCATTAGTCTTTTTTTTAAATAGGAATTACTATAGTAAAAGTGAGCTTGGCTGATCATGTCTGCCTAATAACAACACTATTCTCTTCACAAGTATACATTGTAGAAGACCTGCACTTCTTTAACTAATGCTTGCTGGACAATCATTAAAGGTACATTAAATTATCCTAGATGTGGCAGAATCTAGTGAATAGATACTTGAACAGGAGAAGGACTGCTACTTCAAATGGTAAACATTCAGTGATCACTAGATTGCAGGAAAAAGTTAGAGTGATAATATTAGAGGTGGGTTCCTATAGGTTTGGCAGAGTCTGGCCAAGTAGGTAGCAATTTGGCCTGCCATGCCCCCAAACCAGTTGTATCAGCAGAGCCATAGGCGCCACTATCTTGTTTTTTGCTTCCGCGCATGCACAGAAAAATTATTTTACTACTGTGCATGTGCAATGCAAAGCACATGCGCCCGAAGCACGTCCCTGAGCAAACTGGCAGTAGCAGAAGCCACCCCTGGACAACATATCTTTGCTAACATCTATTGATTATCTGGATTGTTACAGGAAAACATATAAATAAAGCAATAGATAAATTTATTGATTGGATTGTTGTAGTAGCTTTTAACATGAAGCTGGATTAAATCTTCCTTCCTTCTTTTGTTAACCCAGAAGCTGAAAATCTTGAAGGATTCCAAAACAGATCAAATATTTATTTGGTTAGCTGAAGGGACGTCTTTTCCTGGTCACGTCTACTGACCCACCAGAGGGTCTGCAGGCAGGGTATGTTGCATGTCCCTGTCCTAAGAGGCACATTTGGCAGGATCCAGAAGAAGAGCCATCTCCATGGTGACTCCCTTCCTTTGGAACATCATTCTTGCACAGATTAGATTGGCCTTCACTTTGATACTCTTTCACTAGGCCCTCAAGACCCTAGTTTTGCCAGTGGGCTGGGGGAACCCAGAATGTGATGGAGCCCATCAAGTGGCTTGTCCGATTGATTGGTGTTACCAGGGAATGGTGGGGGAAGGCTTATTGATTTTTATTATTTGTATATTGGGTGTTTATTTTTGTAAGCTGTCCAGAGTCATTGACCACAAGTGGGCAGCTCTGCACATTTTCTTAAGTAAATAAAATAAGTGTACCTACAACCAAGCTGTATCCAGACTACTAGAAAAAATAGTACTGTATTTTTCAGAGTATGACACACCGGAGTATAAGACACCCCAAGATTTTGAAGAGATAAATTTTAAAAAATATTTTTGCATTCTGCACGTTTCTTTTTTGTGAAAAATGGGGCATTCAGAGTGTTTGGGAGGCCTGCAAAGTGCTCCTGGGGCTGGGGGGGGGGGCAAAAATGAGCAAAAAATGGTTTTTCACCATTTTTACCCTCCCCAGCCCCCAGGAGCACTTTGCCAGCCTCCCAAACCCTCTGCACATCCATTTTTGCGAAGAGGGTGAAGTTTCAGGAGGCCGAAAAATGTGTATTCAGTGTATGTCGCGCCCAGATTTTCACCCTCTTTTTTGGGGATGGGGGGAAAGGGTGTGTCTTAGACTCCAAAAAATACGATAACTGGAGATGAAAGAAGTAAAACTGAAAGAAGATTAGCAATCCCTGCCTCAAAAGATTGAGGTCCTTCTCCATTGCTCTCTTGCACAGGATTCATCTCTAATGAGCTTCTTAACCTTCACTTTTGTACTGGGAACATTTTTGTATTTTGGTTGTTGAGTAAACCTTTACAAGACTCCCAATATCTATAAAGTAAAACTTTTAATGATACAGATCTGACTCAAGATACCTATTGAGAAAAGCACTAGTGCCAGCATTTAGACTTATATACCGCTTCATAGTGCTTTACAATCCTTTCTAGCCAGTTTACAGAGTCAGCATATTGCTCCCAACAATCTGGGCCCACATTTTACCTGATCTTGGAAGAATGGAAGGCTGAGTGAATCTTGAGTTGGTCAGAATCAAATTGCTGGCAGCAGTCAGCAGAAATAGCCTGCAGTACTGCATGCTAACCACTGTGCCACCATGGCGCTTGAGGGAACCCATGTAACTCAGCAAATCCCACAGGTTGTCCAGCTAAAATATCTGGAAGAATAATTACTTGCCAAACAATTCTATGCACTGGCACTAGTTGATGTGTCTTTCCCTTTTTTAAATATGAGCTTTGTTGCTTTTATTCTTGCATGTTTCCTGAACTAAGGCAGAAATGGCTAAAAAAATGAAAGATTTACCTCTGCTGCTAATCTTTCATTAGCCTCGTGTGTTAATTAAAACAGTTGTGAAATTTAAAATCCAAACAGACTCCTTAAATTACTATTTAACTTTTAAATCTTTTTGTCCAAAGGCAGTGGTTGACATTTTGCGGTTATTCAACTTAAAGTATAGAGGACAAATCTTTAGCGAGGATATGTTATTTACAAAGACACAGGGTGACCTCTGCCTTACTGTCTGGCATCTGTACTTTGGCTTACTCACTGGATTAGGTCCTTGACATAAAAATAATTTGTCAGATCCAGTGAGACAGTATCAAATAACAGCAGTTTCCAGAGTGCTACCAATTCAGTGAGACACTATCAAATAACAGCAGTTTCCAGAGTGCTATCAAGCAAGCATCTGCAGTGAAGAATGATTTGCATAACTAGCAGTTAAGGTTTTGAATCTTTTCTGTCAATGGCCAATTTAGGAAACTACTTTCATTATAATGTTCTCAAGCAAGAGAAAAAACATGTTTGTTTATATATCTTTACACAAGAGTCCACTTGGGTCAGTGGTGGGTTCCAGATTCTGTTCCAACCGGTACGGTTGGAATGGCCCCAGCGTCACCCACATGCAAGCACGCAGCATGCGCATGCGTTGTAGCTGGAAGAGATGCTTCCGCAAGCCTCCGCAATGCTCCAGCAGCTCGGCGGAATGTCGCACAGGCGCTGTATGCGCCATGCATGTGTGTGGAAGCGCCGACAGCTTTAAAACACAGTAAGGAGCTCAGGTGGGCCCTCCAGAGCACCGTACCGGAATGGTGCCGGTGCTCTGGGCAGTTTCCGGTATGCCCTCCGGTATGCTCCTACCAGAGCATACCACCTGCAACCCATCACTGACTTGGATGTATACATTTAATTATATATACAACTCATTGAGCCCTAAAAATGAATTTAGTCATGCCCTGTTCTGGGAATTAATAAGTGAAGCTGCCTGTTATAAATTTAATAATGTGGGATCTGAGATTTTAAGAAAATTCTGCCTTGAAGTTACATTTGTTAATGTTCCTTCTGGATACTTCTTTAGTATCAACCATATTTATGTGGCCAAATCATATTCAGTTAATGACTCATCTTGATTTTATTGTATTTGTGTGATACTGGAATAATTGGATTTCTGTGATTCGACCCTGAAAATGCGCTGTCCAACAATCTCTTGTATGTAAGAGGAGGCATTCTTGTAAGAGACTTTTGTGGGTGTAAATTATGCAGTACCCATAACTTATTAAGCATTGAAATTTATTTTTTTAATTGTTAATTATTGATTCTTTCATATGAACTTTTAGAAAAGACTATTATGCAATAACTAATTATTTCAATAAACTTGCTATCCTTATCATTTATATGATTCTGTGAGGGTAACAGTAGAAGGTGCAAGTCACCTGGAAGACAATCGTAATATGCATCTTTCTCATGGTAAGCCCCTCCCCCTTCCAAACACGTCAGGTAGTCACCTTAGAAAGATGTCAAAATATGTATTCATAACTTGTTTATATTCTCCTGATGTCTTCATAATGCTGTGACAATCAAGACAGAAAAGAAGTAAGAAAACTTACAAAATCTAGTGAAGTTGTGCTGATTCCTGGTGGAAGTGCTGCTGTGTTGCCAATAATTTCAGAACCCTGAGATAACCTACAATGGCTAGATTTGAATGGACATTTGGTATTTAGGGCTAGGATTAACTTGAGTCTATTGAAGCTGACCCCATAACGGACAAAAAATAAAATGAAAAGGAAGGAAACTAAGTCAGTATACTGAGAAATTCTCAAAAATGCTCACTGTTACACATTTTAGTTCCTGTTTTTGTAAAGCCATATTCCAGAACAAACTATATTCCTAAATTAAAGCAGTTTAAATTCAAATCCTCTTTATGCCTGGGTCCTGCGGCTTTAAACTTTGGTTTATTGGTCAAAAAGGAATAAATGGCAGAGCTATTTTGGAGGTTGTAATGTATCAATTGCATGTAATCCTGATATTTCATTTTGTACATCTGGGTGTCAGATCTTTTTGCATGAAAGATGCTGAAGCACTACAGTATGTTTGTACTTTCTCAATTTTTCCTTAAATAACTTCCCAGAAAAATATTCTCTCTACCTTTGGAGGCATAAACAAAAAAGCCAGTTTCCGTTTGTATTATGGATTTTTGAAGTTTGTGATTGATTTGTTGGTGTATATAACTTTATTGACAAGTATTGTTAGACAATGAATGCAATAAAAAAAAACTTTAAAACTCATCAGCTGAATTGGTCATTTTGAAGTGTATAGTCATCATCTTACCCAAGTTACAGAAATAATCCAGGCTGAAATGTAGGTAATTCTATCCATAATGGAAAAGAAAATGAACTTCAATCTTGAGCTAAAAGCATGCTGCTCCTCCAGGAATTCTTGCCTTTTTTTTTTTTCAGAAAATGTCTACAATCTTTTAGGATTTGTGGGTAAAAATCATGCCCCATTCCCATGCAATTTTTGGAGGTTCTAGTTTGCCTCCACACCTCCAAGAATTGGACAACAGTGTGTGCTTTCTAGATTAATTGTTGGAGCTTTTTGAATGCTGGCATGTCACCCAACATGTGGCATGATACTTTTGACATGTATGTCATAGGTTTGCTATCACTGAATTAGTTCCAGTTGTCCTATAGAGTGGAGATAACAGGGTTCTTGCAATCCTTTTTTTAAAAAAACAACAACTATCAGGCTAATTACATAATCATTGTATAACCAGCTACCATGTCAATGGACCTTGGTTTTTCCTTTTATACTTAATATACACCGATCATTTATGGTTGAACATATTGTTGCCTATCTAACAGGATGGGGGTGGGTGGGAATAAAACAGAAATATTCAAGATTGCAATTACAAGCAACTCAGTTGTAACTGTTTTTTTTAAAGGCAATGGACAGTAAAAAAAAAGCAATAAAAGTATTATAGGAAGGGCAGCCAATAAATTTTATAAAACAAATAAGTAGAATTCATTTTTCCATCAGGACTTTTCTCTTACAAAAGAGTTCAATTGTTACCTATGCATCATAGAATCAACAGAAAGCTAAACTATCTTGAAATGAGCTGTTCTGATCACCAATTCTTGCTTTGTTTTCTATTGTCTCTGTTCCAAGCATCCAGCAGATCTCACATGCTTTGATATTGCTCTTGAACTATGGCAAGCAAGGGACAAAATATCTACAAAGAGATACAGCTGAGGAAAATTTAAACTATCATACTCATAGGGTTGGAAAGAAGAGGAAGAGAACAGAAAGTGCAAAACTGAGTTAGTAGGCCATGTTTGTGCTGTTATTAAGGGCAAGTTAAGGGCATTTATTAAGGGCATTTAACCACCCCCAAGTAATATTAAAAGGTCATGGTGATTTCATTTACAAATGAAAACGGTTCTGTTGTCCTTAGAAATGCATTTTGCACTTGTACACTTAGATTTTCTGTATAAAAAGAAGTCTATAGAAAGTCTATAAAAAGAGATCAAATTCAACATATTACATTCCTGCAGAAAAACCTCTGCTTATCTTTGTCCAGTAGAGGGCACCATTCTCCACCAGAATTAGAATTGGAATAGAACTAGGTCAGCATATTGTTCTGTTAAATTAACCACTACATTACACACACTGCATGAAAGAGGGGGAATCAAAATATGAATTTCGATTCGTGTGAATCAATTCCTCTGAAGAATGGTTGCAGGAATTGAGTACTGTATTTTTCGAAGTATAAGACGCACGGGAGTATAAGACGCACCAAGGTTTTGAAGAGGCAAATAAAAAAAAAAGTTTTGCACGCTGCAAACTCCCCCAAAACAGCCTGTTTTATGTGAAAATGGTCCCGCATTTTTTTTTTCAAAAAAAGGGCAAGAATAGCCTTTAGGAGGCTTGTAGAGTGTTTGGGGGGGGGCAAAAATGAGCAAAAAATGAGCCTGTTTTTTTGTCAAAAAAAGGGGGGGCATTAGGAAGCTTATAGAATGAGCGGGGGGCGGGACAAAGGGGAAATTGAGCAAAATACGGGCCATTTTTTGCTTATTTCTGCCCTCCCAAGCCCCCAGGAAATATCTGAAAGCCTCCTACAAGGTATGCAGAGCCATTTTGGTGAAGGGAGCGGTGTTTCAGGAGGCCAAAAATGCTGCATTCAGTGTATAAGACGCACCCAGATTTTCAGCCTCTTTTTTGAAGGAAAAAGGTGTGTCTTATATTCCGAAAAATATGATATGTTTAGTACAATGAAATTAATTATTAGGAGTGACCTGATAGCAGTGTTCCAATATTTGACACAATTAAGAAAGGATCAACCTATTCCCCAAAACACCTGAAGACAGGACAGGAAGCCATGGATGAAAACTGAACATGGAGAGAAACTACTTGAAATTAAGGGGAAACTTTCCAATGGTGAGAACAATTAACCAGTGGAACATTTTGTCTTCAGAGATTGTGGGTGTTCCATCACTGGAGCTTTTGGACAACCACTTGTCTAAAGTGGTATAGGGCTGTGATGGCAAACCTATGCCACAGGTGGCATGCTGAGCCCTCTCTGTGCGCCAGCGTAACTTCAAGACCGCCTACTGCCACATACCTCCCAGCGGCCAGTAAGATCCCATAGATTGGGCCTCCTTCGGATGCCGTCAGCCAGACAGTGTTGGCTGGCGGACCCCCGGAGGAGAGCCTTCTCTGTGGTTGCTCTGACTTTTTGGAATCAGCTACCCCCAGAGATCCGGACCTTACCCATTCTCATGGCCTTCAGGAAAGCTGTAAAAACCTGGCTTTTCCGGCAGGCCTGGGGCTGCTGACCTCACTGTTCAGGTCCAGCCCCGATTAGAATGAATGCATGTGGTTTTGTGTTTTTAAACTGTCTTTTTTCTTGTTTTTTTCTTTCTCTTTTTTTTCTTTATATATACTTTATTTGTATGCCGCCCTTTTCCCTGGGGGGACTCAGGGCGGCTCACAATTGAAGGGAGGGGAAAGACAGACTTCTTTTGTAAACCGCCTGGAGTCTTTCGGGATTGGGCGGCATATAAATTTTGATAATAAAATAATAAATGATAATAAAATGCAAGCCATTGCCCCAGCTCAGGTCCACTGTGAATGTGCGCGTGCCTCCTGCCAGCCAGCTTATTTTTGGGTCTCTGCCATGCATGCATGGGGGAGGGAGCATGCGGGAGATGCACATGCATGCACAGCAGGTGGGAGGTAATGCATATATGTGCGGGGGTGGGAGAGAGCATGGGAGAACAGAGCGACCTGTTTTTGCTCCCAGGAGGCTGAAGGGAGGTCTATTACACCCAAAATGGGACGGGGGTGTCGGTGCTTGCACAGGGTGAATGCCGGGGTCACATGAATGGGCGGAGGCGCGGGGGTTATAATGCACACATTGCATTATGGGTGCGTGCATGTGTGGGGGCTACATATGCGCTTTCTGCATGCAATGACAAAAAGGTTGGCCATCACTGGTATAGGGTCTCCTGCTTGAGCAAGGGCCTGGACTGGAAGATCTCCAAGGTGGCTTCCAATTCTATTATTCTGATATATCAAAATGGTGGTTCTGACCCAGAAATCCCAAGCCCCTTTTCTGCATGCACTGGGCAATGTGATGCGTAATAAAAGGTCAGAGCTTCCATAGCAGGGTCACAATTGCCTTCTTGACACAGCTGCCCCTGCTGAGTAGGAACTCTGACTGGGCAATTATCCACATGACCTGGGGAATATGCATGATTGGATTTATAAAAATCCATCAAAAACAGGAAAAAAAATGGAGCAAATAAAAGGCTAGCAAAAAAGTTATACGGGAATTGGTGATCTAAAGCTTTAATTTTGTTCTCATAATGGATTGTATATATGATGAACTGAAATGTAAACCACCTAGTCACACAAGGCTGAATGGATTAGTCAGTAAATGTGTGCTTCTTGGCAGAACAGGTATTGGAAATGAGAAACAAAGGTAGAAGCATTTTAAGATCCACAAAAGATAAGAGAAAGATAAAGAGAAATAAACATTTAAAAAACAACAGACATCTCTGCCAATAGAAATATGCATCTGCCCACATTATATAGGAGAGAGCTAAGGGTATGCCATGACCATAAAGATAAGTGGAATGCAATAGGAATGGGAGCATGTGTGCTTCAACATAAGAGAATCAAGACTGAGTAGAGGCTGAATGCAAAAACAGTATGAAAAAAGCACATTAATTAGAATCACAAAGAATGAATGAGAATGATTGCAAAACTAATACCCAAAGGAAAAGTGAATGGGGGGGGGGAACACTATGCTTAGATAAAGCCAATGAATTCCTTAAAAAAAAATCTAAATCTAAAGAAAAAAAATACTGTATTAAATGATGTATGAACAAAGAGTAACTAAAAAGAAATAAAGCAAACGTTGTGTCTCATTTCTTAACTCTTTTTTTCACCAGAAACTTTGAAGCTAGCTTTTAAAATGAACTTTCATTTACAACAGAATTAAGAGCTGTATATATGCCTGGAAGACACAAATCACCATCCTTGGCTATTAACAAAGGATCACAAGCCAACCCTTTAATGGTTTTAAAATAATTTTGAACTTAGCATTTTGTTTGTTCCCACATCACAATTAAACTTGACAGTACAAAAATGTAAGATAGGATTAGAATCCTTGGTCCACCTAGAGGTAACACAAATTTGAAACTCAAATGCATGTTAGTAATAACTGATTGCTTTTCAATTTAGTTGGAAACAGTAGAGGGTTTGCAACATGTGAAAGTATAGCTAACTAACTTCCTTTTGTTTATTAAATTATGGATTAAGGTGTAGCTGGGGCCAGAGTATGGATGTACTTCAGATTGGTTACCAAAATGCTTTGAAAGTGTAGTAATATGTAGTGAAGCTTTTTTTTATAAAAAAATTAACTCATGACTAGGCTAGTATTATCAAGAAGAATTTCAGAATTAAAAGAAGGGTAGTGAAAAATCAATAGAAAATAATTGTCTGAAAACAAAATTGGGAGATTACTATATAGCAAGAAGATATTCTCACCATCTCTCTGCCTTCTGCCCACTTTTTGTTGTTGAGAGAGTATTTTGACCCATCAACGTTCAATGCAAGAATGATTAAATAGAGCTGCAGATGTTTTAAGACACTGACAATGGAAAAGTGCAAGATTTTGAGTGGAATAATTAAATGATGTTGGGTGGGTATACTAAACTTGGAGGGGGTATTTTATTGTTTCTGGGCATCAGCTACTACTGGCAGCTAATTTGAAACTGAACTGTTCATTTAAAAAAATATCAGAAATAGTTGCATTTCAGGAACTCCATAGAGGTAGGACCAAATGTGAAAGTTTTTGTGTACTTGTTATAAAATCTTTTCCTACATTTCAGTAGCAGATATTGGCAGCACAAAATATTCATGCCACAACATGGCAGCATTTTAGGAGAATGGAGATAGTTTAGCCACAAAAAAGGCTTAAATATATGAGAGTGTTATAAAACTGTGAAACCAGTGCAGCCTCATCCAGAGGCTTTCTTTTAATACATGAGTTGGCCAGCAACATAATTAAATAATGCATGTAAGAGACAAAGACCATCAAAGCAAAGTCTATCAGAGCCATGAGCAGAGTTATACTTCCAAGTAATTTCTGAACTACATTATGATTGATCCTTGGCTCTTTATTGGGCAATTATATTTACCAGAGAAGAATATTCAAATTAGCCTAGAAAGAGAAAGGCGAATTTATGAAATCATTCTAGATTAACTAGCAATCACTGCTACTTCATAAAACTGAAATATGATGTAAACAAACTACCATCATTCTGTTTCTGGTTGGAAATGGTTTAAATCTGCCTTGAATGATAAATACCATCAGTGGAGAAACATAATCCATTTGGTTCCCAGTTCCAGCAAGCAAGATAGAGATACCGTAACTTTGAAACTAATGAAATTGCATTTGCTATAGGTTTTTTACACTATTGGAAACAGTGAAAAATAAATAAAGACAAAAGGTGGTTTTTTTAAAAATTTTATTAAATGCTTATGTTGCCCATCTCACCAGTACAGTGATTCTCGGCAGCTTACAAATAGTAAAAAGATAAATATAAAAAACATTTTTTTTTAAAGTTATATAAAAAAATCTAGAACCCAGGAGTTGGATGGCACAGGAGTAAGATCTTCTCAGCTCATTAACCATCTCCAGTATTCTCCTTCAGGGCTTCAAGGCAAACCCAGGTTTTAATACCGCCTAGAAGGCCAAAAGGCATAGGCAAATTGGGGCAAGGCAGCTCCTCAGATATGACAGGAATATATGCCTGATCTCTCATATTTTGGATAACTGCTAGATATATGTGGTTATAACTTTTAGATAAATGGACTGGATAACATGGATTTGAAACCTGAGATCATCAGGTTTTTATTCATCAAACCTGAATTATAAGCAGTAATTCAGGACAGAATAATCAGTAACAGCAGGTATTTTTTGAGGTTATATTATTCTATAGATTTATGTGAATACAACAATATTTGTGCTAATTTTTATGGTAATGCAAGTCAAAGTTTACTATGACAGACCACATCTGTCAGAAAGCTTGGCTCAGATTTCAGTGACAATGACTATTGTCACTGAATGGCTCATCTGAGACAAAGCTCATGGGAGTGCCAATTACAGGTGGCAATAAAGAGCTTTTTGAAACACAGTGCCAATGATGAGGTGTTTGTTAAACATGATAGCAACTGAGCTTGCTTGGATGATTGTCCCATCATCCACATACACTTGATTGATTTGGGGTTTGTCAGAAAGGATATCTTTGACCTGAAGGACCTGGAAGAAATCAAACAGAAATCAATTAGCCAGATTCTTGCATAAACCTTTGGCTAATAAGAATCCTGCTAGAACTTACCACTCTGCTATGCATCCTGTTTAAAAAAATAATAATTAAGAAACACCAGAAGACTAAATAAAACAGATGCTCTAGAATGAATTACAAAAATAATAACATAGTTTTAAAACATTTCAGTTATGATCCCTTACTTCATTGTAAAAAGAGGTTCTCATGTTTCTCATCCATGTTTCATGATGAAGAGGTAATCCTCAACATATGACCTGAACAGAGCCTGTAGTTTTGGTTGTAAGTCATGACGGTCATATGGCTCTATGGTTTTTATAATATATTTTTTTGCGGTGCTTGTTAAACAAATGTGGCCATCATTAAGCAAACCCATTACTTAATGGACATTTTTTGCTAGAAACTGAAAGTAATAGTTGGTTTCTGGCAAAAATGTTGCAAACACTGCTTTGAGTTCGTGAATTCTGGTAATGTCCGATACATGGAATAAGATACCTGCTAGACTGGTTGAATGTAACTCTTCTGAAATTTTTCTTGTTCTATTTAAAGAAGCATTTTGATCTTGTTCAAATAGCCTGTAGGATTTTTTGTACCAATAATTGAAACCAAAATTTATGTTGCCAGAAAGACATTTGTTAAGTGAGTTTTGCCCCATTTTACAACCTTTCTTGCCACAATTGTTAAGTGAATCACTGTAGTTGTTAAAAGTTAGTAACATGGTTATTAAGGGAATCTCCTCATTGGCTTTGCTTGTCAGAAGGTCACAAAAGGTGAATGATCCTGGGACATTGCAAACCGTCATAAACACGGGTCAGTTGCTAACTGTCTGAATTTTGATCACGTGATTATGCTGCAATGGTTGTGTGAAAAATGGTCACAGTTCACCTTTTTCAGTGACGTGCCTTTGAAGGGTCGTAAATGAGCTGTTGTATCTTGAGGACTACCCATATTCACTCTGGTTGAAAAATTATAGTGTACCTTGTAAAAATAATTCTTACTGACCTCTGAGCCAGGGGGATTCTTTGGATCATAAGAAAGGAGTTTTGCAGCATTGGGATGACATCCTAACCAGAGGTCTCCAGTTGTACGGTCAACTGATATGTTATCAAGGATAGTCTCCAATTTCAGGACCTACAACGAACAAACAAAACCATTGTATGTCTCTTAGGTTAGAAAGAAAATACAAGACATTTGCTGCACAATTTTATCAATCCCCACCCCCACTTATTCTAAAAGCATCTTCCCATTGTTCTAGATACCATATGCAGTCAGGAAATATGTATCCTTCCTAATTGGCCCTGAATTATAACTCTTCTAGTCACAAAAGGCCCAATTCTGTTAGTGATCCTGAGTTACCAGTATTAATATCCCATAGACATTGGTCATAAACTTACCAAATGCCAATAGTATAAATTCACAGGATTATCAGAAGTTACATATTCAGAGAAATATATAATATGTCATAGAAGAGTGCTTACATTAAAAAAAAAATTCAAGATGTAACTTTTGTTTCACATATAAAGAATACCAGTCTTTGATTTGAACCAAAGAAAATTAAACTTACCTTCACAGGAGATAAATTCATATTAGACATTTTTTGAAAGACACGAATGCTATGATCCAAAATATCAGCAACGTAGATAAACCTTGAAATGAAATATTGTTAATTTTACTTATTTTATTTGTAAATTATTTGACCTTAATTCTATACCCCTGTCCCAAAATGAAAAATAATCAATTAAAGAGAATCTGATAAAATGGCCAACTATAAAATCATTTGGTATAAATGAGTTGAAGGCTGGTGTGGTTGGGAGAAGACACTTTTCCACTGTGCCCCCCGCCCTGTGGAATAGCCTACTATTACGTTTTACGGTAGGAAAATTGTATTTCCATATTTCCAGTACATTCTAATCACATCTTTTAAAATGATTCCTAAAACAAATTTTATTTCATTATTACCACTCTGATTTCTTTTAAGGAACTCTGTCCTAACTTGATCGTGTTGACTCAAGATTACAGGAGTTGTAATTCAATATATTTAGAAGGCTACAGGTTGCACTAGATTGGGGAAACCATCCAACTATATTGCTAGCTTTTTCCCACTTAAAACATCAATTTAAAAAAAGAGATTAATTTTGAGGAACAACATTTGTTGCCTGTTAACTAACCAAAACCACAATGGATAACATCACCTAGTCAACCTTTTTTGATAAAGTTAAGCAATATTGATTAGATTTTTTTTTAAAAAAAACAAACCTTCACAACTCAATTATATTATGTGTTCTCAAACTCAATGAGGAAAGCCCAATGTCATAGAGAATTAAATTAAGGAAGAACTGAGTTATTTAAAAAAAAAAACTTACTTCCCATCTGGTGACATATTAATGCCGTTGGCACTGTAAAATCCTGATGCTACTTCTTTAACTTTCTTTGGGCTATAGTACACAACATTTGTCCAGGACAAACCCCAAAACATCTCCACATATACCGAAACAGTCTCTGAACGGAAGTAACGGTCATTGGTGGCATAGAAATTCTCAGGGCCCACAGCGAGAATATCGTTGACACTTAAGACAAAAATGAAAAATATAAAACATAATGTTATAAAGTTGCATTAGTTACTTTTTAAAATTTCTTATGAAATTTGCTCAATTGCACCGAAACTATTTTGTCGTCTAAACATAACCCAAGAACACAGATCTACTTGATAGGCTCTATCTGGCTTTGTGGTTTGCAGAAAAAAAATATTTAAGAGTAAATATTGTTACAAAAGGTAAGTACTCATAAAGGGTCCAAATGAATATATTCCCCAAAATCCTAAAGGTGAAATTGAGTGTAATAGTCTATGAAGAAAACATTATATTCTGATATAAATTGTCTCTTTGTCTGAGGATGATAGAATGTAACATGAAGGAGATGATTTAGCATGCCAACAGAAACTTCACAACACTGAGTAAGGCAGGCATGTTGTAAATATTTCCTCAGTAGTCTCAAATGTTAGATTCTCACTTCTGAATTAATACATTCAGTCCTGCCTGCCCTCCTCAGCACCATTTGGAAGTTTTGTAACACAACGTATTCCTAAGTAATTGTTTTCTACAATATGTAGTTTGCTTTAGGTTCACATTGTAGCAACTAATAAGGAATCAACCTTTACTTTATCTTACAATATTTATCGGTACTACAAACTTTTGGGGTTGTTTTTTTTTTTACTTTCTATGCACACTGCTAAATGTACTAGCACTAACGTTTTATTGAACATATTATTTTCACATCCTTTATCTTTTTTTTACTTTTTATTTTATTTTATTGACATTTGTTTGATTGCTGCGAGCTGTCATTATGCATGTATCTATTTCATATCAACTCATCATTTCATATTCCTTTCAATCCTTTTCCAGATACTCCCTTTTCCCCTTTCCAATCACAACACACACTTAAAATATTTTTTTTCCTAATATACCTTGATAGGAGCTCATTAGTGACAGTTCTTAAGTACAGCAAATATTTTTCTTCCTCAAAAAATTGAAATATCTCCACTGCTGAGTTGCCTTCTGGATGATTAACCACAAAGAGATATATGCTGTCATCTAGAAAATATGAATATTTGAGCAAAGTTAACACAATTCACAATCATAACATAAACATGTAGTTTTCCAAGTATTCAAGTAATAAGCTAAAGTAACTGTCAGTGTTTCACTCACCTAGTGAATCTATTAGTATGATGGATATAATTTCTTCTTTTTTCTTCATGCTACTCTAAATCTCTTCTAACCCTTAGTAGAGGTGGAACTACAAACCACCAAAATGAAAAAGCCCCCTTAACGTTTTCCTGAAAAAAGGCATAACGTATTAGGAGGCATATCATAATTTCTGCTGGGTTGCTGGTTGTAGGGCATACGTCTAGGCTCCTATTTGGCTGGACCTGATGTTATAACACTTTGGCAATTGTTAAGTGAATCACAGCAGTTATTAAGTAATCCACGATGATTAAGCAAATGTTGCAGCTGTAAATCCAAATTTGTGCTTCTGAATGATTTATTTTGGCTAGAAACTTGAAAAAAAGTTGCAAATCATAGTCACATGATCTTGGGGCATATTGCAAAGACAAATCAGTTGCCAAGTACTCAAAATGCAGTCATATGATCGTGGGGGAGTGAGGTAGAATGACATTTTACCATGACCAGAAGTGCATTATGGGCTGCAAACATCTGTTCCGGGTCCATCATAATTTCAAACAGTTGTTAAGCAACTGTTCATAAGCTGAGGACTCTCTGTACCAGATATATGCAGTGAGGAATATTTTGCCTCTACTTTTGGCAAAGCCAAGATCATGATCACCAACCAAGGCTAACTCTAATCAATGTATAATCCACTCAAGCTGCAAAGCTAATAAGAAGAAAATTAGGGTCATGCAAAAAAAGTTCCTTTACTTACTCCTTTCCGTATATAAACTGATCCCATGAGGATTAAAAGTATCTATATCAAATCCACCTTCAATCTTCAGTTCAACTGGACGAGGACTTTCTGACATTAGGTTCATCAGTAATATATGCCCTCCTTTATGAGGTTCAAAGGTTTTCAAACCAGGATATTTCAGGCCCTTGAAATTGAAATGAAAGATGAATTTTGGTCAAATGACAATCAATATTCTATCAAAATTGCTGAGATTAAGGATTTTCCATGTGTTTTGACATCTTTTACCTGAAGCACAACAAAAATGAATGCAAAGTCCAAAGGTATTTTTGCAATAGTTCAGCTGATATTCCAACCTGCTCTTTCCCAGATAGTCTAGCTACATCAGGACATGTTCTGTTAACCTCATATTTAGGTTACTGTAATGTAATCTAACCTAGCAGAATAATTATTTCTCCTGGATTTTCCTAATTCAGAATAGTGCACAATTTTCTCCAGTTTTCTGTATGACAATTGTTACCGTAAAAGCCTTGATCAGTTTTGTCTTTCATATAATGACTTTTGGTAAAAGAAAGTGATTCCTAAATTATTAGCCACAAATATGTATCAATCACATGCAGCAAACATCGTAAAACTGTTGGTTAATTTTGACACCTTGGTTGTCAAAAACCAAGTTTTTGGCTAGTGCAAAAAGCAACCAAAGCCACATTTGCTTCAAGCATGCTCTAATAGTTTATACAAGCTAGCATATCTAGAGACTACTGCACCTCATTTTTCTTTTCTCTAGATCCTCAATAAATGTTCCCTGCTTATATATTTATCTTGGCTCCACCCACTGCTTAGAATTCACATCCCCTTGTCATCCAAGTCAAAGGCAGAGATGCAATCCAGGGAACCTCATGAGTATTAGGAAATTGAGTCTGATTGAACCCATTCTGACAACCTTAAAGTTAATCCATAATGGGCATAACTTTTTACACTGGAGGAATAGAGGGAAATCAAGACACCAATGACATCTTACAGAGCTGAAGAAAGCCAATCCATTAGGAAGTATGTCAATATCTTCTGCTCCATTGTCTGCAAATGAAAAAGAGAAAGTGTGTTTATTGGAGATATTCAAACAAAGTCCTAATTCAGGGGAGAATATAGATACAGGTAGTCCACAACTGAGCCCAAATTTTATGTTGCAGTTGTTAAGTGAGTTTTGCCCCATTTTACAACCTTTGTTGCTACAATTGTTCAGTGCGTCATTGTAGTTGTAAAGTTACTAACATGGTTGTTAAGTGAATCCGTCTTCCCCCTTGACTTTGCTTGTCAGAAGGTCACAAAAAGTGATCACATGACCCCTGGACACGGCAATCGTAAGATATCAAACAATAGCCAGGCATCTCAATTTTGATCACATGATCATGAGGATGTTGCAATGGTCATAAGAGTGAAAAATAGTCGTAAGTCATTTTTTTCCTGTGCTTTGTAACTTTGAATGGTCACTAACTGAACTGTTTTGAGTTGAGAACTAGCTGTACTGAAACCAGAGCAGTCCAAGTGTGTCACTGTCTGACTGTCTCCCTCATGAAGTTGTGGGTTGCTGCTGGATCGGCCCAGAGGCTCCACCCACCCACCAAGCCAGAAGCATTGCGCACGCAAAAGAGTGCCCAAACAAGTGGTACAAAAATTAGCAACCCATCTCTGATCTGCAGTGCTGCTTCCCTTCTTATATATTAATGTAGCTTTATTAATGTATCAAGGAAGCTTTAATGACAACACCATACAGCCGTTGTGCAAGTGTGGTGGTTTCCCAGCTTTTGCAAACATGGGTGTAGGTTTTGCATGTGAGCGCATGCATACACCTGTGAAGGCAGGTAACTAATGGCTTACTGGACCTCAAGGACTTGAAGGGGGTGAGCAAAAACATGAATGTATTTTGCTTAAATTATCAGGGAAAAATCAAGCCAGGAATTCTCTTTATTCCTTCAGGGATTGTAAAACAGATCAGAAACCAAGAGATTTTAAACTGTATTTGCTTATAATACACTGTGAAATTAATAGAAGAACTCCAAATTTAGGTTGGGCAAGGCAAGAGTTTCAGGAAGGGTAAATCAGCAACCAAGAGCTAAAAGTGATTTACATGAAATTTTGTTCTATGTTCTGTCTACCTATGAAGGTGGACTTGTGAATTGCCATAGAATACCTTAAACACTGCAAAGTAATTTATCTTTGCCTCAGTAAAATATATATTAACTATACAGATACTGCTATTATAGTGCTTTTGAATTATTAATAAACCTCAAGAAACTATAGTTATAATTTTAATGCACTTCACTTCTAACTGTGACTTTAAATATACTAGCCAAAGCTGGCTGGGCCTGCTGATCATATTTGTTTTTTTTATGGTATCTCTTGTTGTTGCTAAAGCAATTAAGCATTTTAATAACAAATTGTTAAATATACAGGAGTGGAAAACTCTTCCAGAAGAATATGTCTTCCAATACAGTTAATTAATGCAGCTGACCTTGTTCAGTCTTTTCAATAATATCTCATCCTGCCCACCCACAATTAATTATTCCTGTGCTGCAAGAAAAACTTCATTCTTTTGAAAAGTGTGTTTTTTATCTGCAGAGATAGAGAACAAGCTACCCAAGGTAAGTTCCCTTTTCTGCAACCAAAGATTGCAAAATTTCTGTTACTATGGAGATCCTGCAGAATAAGGAAAGGCCACAAGGAATTCGTTTAATCTTTGCCTGGGAAGGATTCATTTTCTGAAGCCCTGCTTCATCTTTCTTGTTTTGAATTATTGTCTGAGTGGCACAGAAGTCATTTATTCTGTAGAGACTTTTGTGGTTGATTTCCATTTATGACCTTTCCAAGGGGCTTCCAGTCAGCGAAATCAACGTGAAGCTGGATTCAGTTAACATATGTGTAAATCACTTAATGACTACCGCAAAAAGTTGTAAAATCAGGTGTGGCTCACTTAAGGAGTGTGTCAATTAATGACAGTCCCAATTATGGTCATAGGTCAAGGACTATCTGTACTTTATATAAGACATAGGATGCTGCTTACCAGATAGCAGAGGCTGGCACAGTGCATGTCATATTTCCAACTCATGAAGTGCTGGACAAGCACTGATTGAAACAATAACCAACTCAGAAAGTGGTTTGCTGAATGATAGTTTAGTTTTACAGACATTTAGTTGAACAAACCATTGGCCTGATTTGTGTGTAACTCCTGGCTGTGCATCATCTTCAAATTGAAGATTGATTTCAGAGAACTGGTTTCAAATATGTAGTCAGCCAGAAAGCTCATAGAGGGGTTTTTATGCTTTGGCTGACATTTCACAGACGGTAGTTATGAGGAAATATTGATGGGGGATGCTTCCCCCCTGCATTTTACTCTTCCCTCTGTGCAGAAATCTTTGAATAAAAATATAATAAACATCTAACTGTATAGAAAGCATAGCAACTGTATGTTTTCCTTAGAAAATATATAACCAGCTATTGGTGAATGTACATATGCACAATTATGCACAAGGAACAACAAACAAATATGCCACAGACTTACCAATTCCTGGAATGAGTTCACAGTTGGGAAGGCGCTTGAGGGGCACTACTCTGTCAGCAAACAGCTTCTGCCTGCAAGGATAAACAGTAAAACATGCTAAATAAAATGGACAAATAAAATTGGACAACGCACCACACAGCAAATCTAAAACTACTTATTGAAATTGGCTATGATGACAGAATCTTGCAGGTTTTGTGCTGTACCTCCTCATTACAGTTCAGTGATTTTAGGGACATTTGCTGAAATCACTTCAAGCAGAGGAATAAAACTAGATTTGTCCCCTTTTGAAAAAGTCTGGGCTCTGCTTTCTCCTACTTGTATGGGGAAAAAAATAAAATAATCTTAATGCATATTTAATCTTCATTAAATTAAAATCAAACAGATTAAAACATTCAGAATAAAAAAAATCAAATAGAAAGTTCAGTAATGCTCAATAATATTATATGTGATTAGTATACAAGGAAAAGAATAAAAGCATGAAGAATAAAAGCATGAAGGCTCTTAGTATTAGTATCAACATCATTAATTAAAGCCTTTGGAATTCTCAATGCAAGTGAATAGTTCATTTTGCTCTTGTGCTCGGGCTCCCTCCTGTGGCAAAAAGAAAAAAAGAATTAAAAGAGCGGAGAAAAAAATCCGACGCTTTTAAAAACAATTTTGAAAATTAATTTCAGCCAAACCAAACAGTTAAACCATATGTGTCTCATAGGAAGCAAACTTAATTGTTCTGATTCCTTTTCTTTCTCAGCAACACAACTGCGTTACATTTTTGGTACTTTTGTATAGAGTAACCTTTGCTAATTTTAAAAAAACGAGACTCTTCCTATGCATACACACTCTGGTTACCAGTTAATGCTCTTTGCCTAATGATATTAACTCAATAAATCTAGAAAATTGCCTTTGCCATTTTCTCTACAATTTGCAACAAAAGCAGGTTACATTTGTTTTTTGAGTGACTTGGCTTTTGACTGTGACAACTGTGTGTTAATCTCTATTGCTCCTTGATTCCCTTGCATATGCAATATTGGTAGTACAGTGATATATTAAACAGAGAACTATATTTGGAGATGGGAGGAAAGGAAATATATTTATTAAACACACAGGACATTCAGCAGGGGAAGCATCAAGATTGAATTTAGGTTCACAGACATTTGGCTCCTTTCCTTTATATACCTGTCACCAATCAATAGGGTAGAATGTTTTGTTTATTTGTTTTCCCAACACAAGCTGCAAGGAAAACTTTCTGACTGTCAGTTTTAACTTTCGCTTTTGGGAGGGAAGTGCAGAAAAAGAACCCCACAATTATACGGTGCTTTAATTGCAAGCAATTGGCATCTTAACCTTGAGTTCATGTCTCCGAATTTGTAATTGAAGAAATGCTCCCCCAGAAATGGCAACCTTGTGCTTGAAGCGGCTCCCTTATTTTCACAGGGGAAGGAATGTCCGACTTAGCATCTCTCCCAGATCCTGGAATCTTGCTCTAGTTGCAAATGAGCATCACCAGAGAAAGGAATCCAAGTTCTGGAACAGAAGTCTTCAAACCTGGCAACTTTAAGACTTGTGATGATGTGCTACATTTTACACGCTTCTTCCCCATCACCCCCTCAGAGTAGGCTCAAACAGCGTTTCCTCACTGGCTCTCTTCCCTATTAGTTAGACTAAATTTCCTATCATCCCCAGCAAAAATAATTATCTGCCCAGAAAAGGCTGCTGCTTTACAGGCTTAGTTGTACAGTTAAAAACTGGAAGTAAACTCCTTCTTGGAGGCAAATTAATTCCCTGCTCTGGGCAACAGTGAAGCCCAACCCATGTGGAAAGTAAAGTTGTGAAATGCCAGCTATTGCATTCTGATAAATGAAATGGCACAAGAAAACCACATATCAATAAACCACATCTGGCCTCCCATGTTCAGGGTTGTGCACACATGCAAGCATGTGCCTGCTTCTTTTTCCTCATTTCATAGACAATCTTGCTGGATGGTCTAGCGCAGTGGTCCCCAACCTTTTTATCGCCGCGGACCAGTCAGCCTTTGATAATTTTACCGTGGCCCGCTGAGCGCGCGCAGGGGTGGGGAGGCGTCTCCACATGCAGCAGCAAATATTTCATAATCAATATACACTAAGAGTGCATATTAAGAGTATATAATACACACGCAGAGAGAGAATATACAATATGCATTAAGAGTGCTTGTCTGTCTCTCTTCCTTCATGCACACTTCTCTATTTCAAAGTTTGAAATCTAAACAGAAAAGGGCATTTCAAATGTTTCATTTGGAGACTGGAGAAAACTTCAGACCTAAGGAAACTTCCTCATCTGTTGTTTTTAGCTAAAAGGTATATTGTTCCCCTTTTGATTTCTTTGAAATTCATACCCTGAGAGGATCTATGTAATAGATTAAAATCCGGGGGTCGGTGCAACTGCTTGTAGAATTCAGTCAGGGGTGTTTTTTTTTGGAGGGGGGGCAGAGTTTGTCGCGGAATCATGCTAACAAAATCGAATTATTTCATTTATAGAGCCACTTATAGAGATGTGAGAAGACCCCGTGGGCTTTCGACCCTCTTTCCCAATCAGTCTCCAAAGCTTCTCCAGATCAGCCTCCCTTCTCTCCCCCCCCCCATGACCCCCATACTTGCCGTCTTGGTAGCCCTGCGATAAAATGAAAAGTGTTTTCCCCCCTCCTCACCCCGACTCACTTCAGACAATCGCATTCACACACACACAACCACGACTTCACCGCCACCTCCCTGGTCTCACACGTCCGCCCGGAGATCACGACATGACGCGGGGCGCTGACAGGGGAGGCCGGGTTGGTGGTGGTGGTGGTGGTGGTGGTTCGGGGAACAGCCTCTGCGGGAGACAAAAACGGCAGCCGCAGACGAGCGAGGGGAAAGCCCGGCGCCGGCGAGAGCTCGCGGGGAAGAGGGGGGGAGGAAACAACCACCTGGGCTTCTCACATTCCTCGCGGCGAAACCTCGCGATGGCACACGCCCACCAACCGCCTCTGAGAGAGGCTCAGTCCGGTGGCCCCGCTCCACACACCGTCCCAGGCACGCGCCCGGCCACCCCAGCCACCAATTTGCGTGCGCTGCTCGCGCAACTGGAAAGGAACTGAACCGACACCCCTCCTTCATCCCACTTTACTTACTGATTGGACGACGTTGTCCCGTAGGCCTAGCGACTTTCCCTTAGGCCCCCGGCCGCTGCAGCGATCATGGCCCCCGGCCGCTGCGCGGCCCGGTGCCAGATACTCCACGGCCCGGCACCGGTCCGCGGACCGGGGGTTGGGGACCACTGGTCTAGCGGAGATCAGCCTGAATGGAAATAAAAATTACATTAGCAATTGCACTTTTCAATAATCAGGAATTTAGATGAATATGCATGCATTAAGCCTTTCTGCCAAGATAGCAACAATTTTAATAATCATTCCCTTATAAACTTGTATGAAACCTGCATATTATTTATTAGTCACAAACAAAATATCTTAATTTGAGACTCATTTTTGCAAAAGCAATAAATGTTCCTGCTTATTAAGAACAAAACTGTGAAACAGCCAATATAGTCTGTTAAAGTGCCAAAACAGAGAAATGCAGATGGGAAACTCACCAAAAGTCCGGAATGGAATGGTCCTCTCCACTGAATCCGGGGAAGAAATTGGGAAAAGAATAACTCTCAAAGGAAAAGGAAAACATAAATATAATACTGAATTATGCTATTAAAAGCCACACTCTTGAGCTGCCTGCAGCAGCCAGGATGGAACACCTCTCAGAACTACTTAAAGAAGAAAAATTACAAAATTCACCCCAAATCAAGCCACTGTTGTTAAATAAAAGGCTCTCCCATGCTGCTACTTTTGTCCAGCCCAATTTCTCAAAAACAAACTGAAAACAATTCCTTGATCTTCATTTCTGCCGAAGTCAAAATGTGAAAAAATGCAAATAACATTACATAAGTACTTCCACACCTGAAATGCTATAGAAAGAAAATTGCTGTGGTTAAAAAAACAACAACAAACCCTGCAAACATGAAATGATTTTTGTGCGTAGACACTATCCGCAACCTTACACACAGGGGCAGTGTCTACAACGGGATGCTGCAAGGATGATGAAAGACTCTCTGTAATTGGGGGAACGGACTCCACAGCGTTTCAAAGAAAAAAGCAGCTCTGCTATAGTTTCAAATACACCCCAACAGACCCAGAAAAGAATAGATACCTGCTTATGAGATTTGTTGCTGGGCTGGTATGAAGAATAGTCAACAATATTATAATTACAAACATGTGAAATCACAGGTAAAACCAGTTCTTTAACTAGATTATTTTTTATAATCACTGAGTTATTTTCAACCTAAAACATTGCAATGTGTTGGTGTAATATGTTAATAATGTTGAGAAATATTGATCTAGATCAGGGGTCAACAAACGTTCGGACCTCAGGGACCACCAAATTCATAATTTTAAACCCGTGGACCACCAATATGAATTTTGTAGAAGTATTTAGTGCAATAAATACTATTAATAAATAGTATTTAGTACAGTATAAAAAATGCAAACAATTTTCTGCAGACCACCAAAATTTTCCCCCGGAACACTAATTGGTGACTGCTGATCTAGATGGCTTTAGCTATAGGGAAGCCCCTGCAATTAAAAGGCTGGATTAAAATGATAAATTGCCCAGAACTAAATCCAAACTCACTGGACACCTTTAAATTCTTTTTCAATTGACAAACTACCCCGCAAAGTTGTGAGAATAAATAGTAGAACAAAGTGAAGAAAACTGCACCTGCCTTGCCGTCCTGGAAAAAAACATGAATAACAAAAAAGGGGTGGGGGGGTGAGGAAGCGCACGTTTTTCCAAGCCACTTAATAATTTCACAGCAAACATTACACCGCATTATTATTCAGATTTAACTTCTAAGTAAAATAAGCACAGAACGCACAAAAACAAGACAAACGCATTGGAAGGAAAAGCCAATTGAATGTATGGGAGATTTACTCTTGCGTCTTGTATTCAAACAGGTTGCAGCGCTAAAGACGAAAGAGGGGGGGGGGGAATTACATCGACGCGTATAACCTGCTCAAGTCAAACGGGAGAAAATCGCCGGAATTGGCACGGAGGATCTAGACAATTTCATACCGAAGCAACCCGGTTAAAATCGATGCTATACTTACCGAAATACGACGAGCCTCTCCACGAACAAAGCGCCAAAGATGATGAAGACCGTCAGCAATAGCATCATCTTCCCCATGGTGCAGCCTGATTCCGGTACTCACGAGACGAAAGGACCATCCACCGGCGAGCTCCGAGAAGAAATGTGGTCCCGTAGCTCGCGCTTGGCGTGATATTGAAGAACCAACACCGGAGCGCCGCCCTCCGCCAAGAGAACGCCCCGAGGGACTCTCCCAAGTTCACCTTTCTACACCAATCACCACCGGAGCTGGGAGAGCTGGGGCGGGCGCTTAAAAAGTTTCCTAGAATTGCTGCTTTCTCCAAGGTAAGGTAAATATGAAGACCTTCTGGAATCGTGGCCCTCAGACTCCTGGCGACGTATTGACGCAGTTTTATTTTTTTTTAAAGAAAAAACAGCTTCCCTCTATCTCCTACTGGGCTATTTCCCCCCACCCTTCACCCCCGATTCCCCAGTCTAGTTTGGGGCTCTTTTCACACCTCAGAACAAACATGTTTTATCACACTGTACTTCCTAGAATATGTTGCAGCCATGATGCTGCCTCTAGGGACATCTTATCGATTGAGGTCAAGACAAGATGATCTTCCTGAGTCCCATGTACAGAGACAGCCAGGATGGCAACTGAAATGTCCCTCATGAATATTTGTTTACCACAATGATAATTCTGGTATGAAATATGGGGAGAGGGAGGATGAAAAAATATCCATCTATAATAAGCTGAATTTCTAGGACAATGGGTATTGCAACTTCTTAATTTTTTTTTTAAAGGCGGGTGAGCACTTTTCAAAAGGAGGACTCGGCTGCAGCCATCTTACCCTCCAAATCATAAAAAGGCATCAGAATTGCAATGTTTAAGAATAGTGTTTGTGGAATAACAACTTCCCAACTTGTTATTTTTAATTTGAGCAATCTTAAAAATTAATTTGGGGTAGTGCACCTTGCTGGGTGCTAAGGAGGGGTTTGAGTGCTTTATGGGCCCTTTATTGTGGATCACATTTTAGAGGATACAAAAGAGTTCCATGCAGAGTCTTAGCCTGTAACAGTCTTGCCCCCATTTGTACCTGCGTAGCCACTGCATAAACCAGTCCAAAAAACATCATTTTCCATTTGTCCCCATGATATTACTGTCATCTCATTCACAGACAATAAGCCAGGAAATTTTGATTTGTGCTTAATCGTAATCTCCTTTACAGGCTGTCTTACGTTTATAACCACATTTAAGCCCAAAATTCTGTTTCTAAGTGAGATAGTTCTTAAGTGAATTTTGTTTCATTTGCTCCACAAACTTTCTTGCTGCTGTTGTTAAGTGACTCACTGCAGTTAAGTTAAGTGACTCTGGCTTCCCAATTATTTTGCTTGTCAGAAAGTCACAAAAGGTGTTCACACGACACTGGCACACTGTAGTGGCCTAGCAATTAAGACATCGGACTTGTTGACCAGAAGGTTGCCAGTTCAAGACCCTGACAGGGTGAGGTCCCGTCCTTTCCCCAGCTTCTGCCCTCCTAGCAGTTTGGTTGGAAAGATGACAATGTTCCATGGGCCTCAGAATTATAACCATGCTGGCCACATGATCACGGAAGAATTTTCAGACACCATGGATTCCCTCAATTAGGAAATGGAGATGTACAGTGCCTCCTAGAGTTGAACAAGATTGGACAAGGGAAACAAAGCATCTGAATTTTGATCATGGGGATGTTGCAAAGGTCATAACTTTGAAAAATGGTCATAAGTCACTTTTATCTGTTGTAAGGTTGAACAGTCACTAAATGAACTGTTGTAAGTCAGGGACTGCCTGTACCTTTTTTCCCATTCATTACCTTGGATGGAAGGCAAGTTAGTCAATAGAGGCAACACAGGAAGCAGCAGTTTTTGTGTCAGTATTGTTTCCTGCTATTTTAGGAATGGTTTGGTAGCAATTCAGCTTAGCAGTGAGAAACATCTCATTGCTCCAGAGAACATCTGGAGGTGGGACAGCTATGACAATTCGCCATGGCCAACTCACCATGGCCAATTTGCTCTAATCAACTTGCCATGGACAACTCACTGCCGGGCGGCTTACCATGGCCAACTTGCCATGGGAGAACTTTTGGGGGACAAGAGTATCACTAATATTGAAGAAATAGTGGAATAGAATCATTAAGGAAAGGATGCCAAAGGAAGGACAAAATAAAATGTGAATGACAAAAAAAAATTAAACATTATTTTAAGTAATTAAATTGAATTGTTGAATTCTTCCATAGTGAGTTGTCATGGAAAGTTGTCCCGCGGTGAGTTGGCTGTGGCAAGTTTACTGTGGCAAGGTGGCCGTGGCGAGTTGTCCCATTCCACCTAGAGGCTGCCATCTGATTTACTGTAATTAATTGCTTTCACTTCGAAATTAGGTGGGAATGGGGGCGGTGGAGGGGGACAAGAATACTTTCAGAATAAAACATTTTCCTTAGTGGGAAAAAGCGGGGGGGGGGGGGGAATTACAGCAAAGCAAAAAAAAGTTCTTCAATATGTACAATTGTTACAATTTAGAAATCTAGCCAATGAACAGTTCCCTAATCCAAAGGTCGCATAGTATTTGTTATCTTGTATGCTTTATCTGCTTTATCTGTTCATCTCAGTGCTTATTTTTATTGTAACTCTGTAAAGAAGGTTTTGATGAGCAGGTGGTTTTTTTTTTTTTTGAATGACTCAGCAAGAATTTGAACCTAGGAGTTTTAGAACTAAGTCCCACACTGTCCATAAAATGTAACTGTTTCTTAAGTGAAACTTTTGTAGCCTGGTCAAAAGAATTCAAAAGAGTAAATGACAAGGTTAACTGCAATGTTACTTTCTAGAGGGAAAGTGAATTCAGGTAGTCCTCAAAATAGGACCACAATTGAGCCCAACATTAATGTTGCTAAATAAGACATTTTACGTCCTTTCTTGCCACAGTTATTAAGTGAATCACTGCAGTTGTTAAGTATCATGGTTGTTAAGTGAATCTGTCTACCCCTTTGACTTTGCTTGTCAGAAGGTTGCAAAAATTGATCACATGATCCCAGAACACTGCTAGGATGTCACAAATACGAATCAGTTGCCAAATATCTGAATTTTGATCACATGACCAAAGGGATGCTGTAATGTTCAAAAGTGTGAAAAATCATAAGTCACTTTTTTCAGTGATGTTGCAACTTTGATTGGTTACTAAATAACTGTTTGTATGTCAAGGAATAGCTGTACAGGTTTTTAGTTAGATGAACTTAGCTAGTTCATGCATGGCTTAATATGATACATGCAACATTTATGGCTGTATTAAAGGTCCAAGTCCTTTTCCTTTCAGTTAGTTCATTTGTTTATTTACAAAGAAAAAGGTGAGATGCATTTCTGCAGGTAAATCAGCTTTTTGCAATCTGATGGTTGAAGAGTCCCATGATATACATGTTCTAGTCTAGTCAAGTTACTCTTGAAGTTTTTGCAATGCTTTTCTTGCAAACTGAATCATTAATTAATTAGACACATGTTTAAGGCACTAATATTACCATTTTATGCAGTTAATTTATGATTCAATATTTTATGCAAATCTAGGGAGGTGGATTCATTGAACAACAGGTAACCCAGTTAACTGTATTGTGCAAGTTTCTGTCAGTTTCCATCTAATAGGTACTAACCTATTTTGCAGTGTAACTGGAAAGCTTGACAATAGCAAGATTCCCCGCTCCCAAACTCTTATCTCAGCACCCACTTCAATGAAGCTAGCTTGTCCTAGGGTCTTGCTTTTAGAACTGTGTGTACTAGATTGTGCTGTAAATATTAGATACACATGAAACAAAAATAAATGTTTGATCTTTCAGCTGGTACAAAATGTGCATTTGTATTCAAACAAATTCATATTCTATTATTCCATAGGATTCATGAGAGAATGTCCAAATTAAACAATTTGGTTTCTTCCACAAACTGTTATAGAATTGAGAAAAATATGCATTCTTTTATAAAGAGTGGAAAAATATTTGTCCTTTTAAATAACTAAAAAGGCTGAAGAAATATAATTTCTGCATATGAAATAGGCTGCCTTTTCCATCTGGTGCAAGAGATTGGAGCCAGTCTTGTTTCATGCTATAGTAGACACAGAAAGCATATTTAGCTCAGTGGTGGGTTTCAATTTATTTTACTACTGGTTTGCTACCGGTGCGTGTGTGCGCTCGTGTGATGCTTTTGCACATGCACAGAAGCATCCCTGCGGGTGGGTGGAACCGCCGCTGCCATCACTACCAATTTGCCCGATCCAGGGCAAACTGGCAGAAACTCACCTCTGATTCAGATAGATAAAATAAACAAGTGATTTAACAGAGAGAATGAGAGGGATTTAATTTTTATTCTGTTCCCAAAGTCACTCACAGACATGTATCCTACTTCTTGTCCTGCATATGTTATTTATTTATTTTATTTATATCTCAGCTTTATTATTTTTATAAGCAACTCAAGGTAGCAAACATATTTAAAAAGTAAATATACTTTCTTCCTCCTATTTTCTCCAGAACAATCCTATGAGGTGGGCTAGGCTGAGAGAGAGAGAGAATGATTGGTCCAACGTCATCCAACCAGCTTTCATGTGTATGAGGAGACTAGAACTTAACAGTCTCCTGGTTTCTAGTTTGATGTCTTAATCACAAGATCAAACAGGGTTTCATCCAGTTAAAATCCCAAAAATTCTTTATTCAAATATTTTTATTTCAGTCTTTGCTTCCTTTTTTGAGATGAATTTTGAAACACAAACACAATGTATTACAGGTAGTCCTTGACTCACCATCACTTGTTTAGTGACTGAAGTTAACATGGCACTGACTGAAATGACTTATGACTGTTTTTCATCCTTACAATCACTGCAGCATCCTTTTTGGTCATGTGATCAAAATTCAGATACTTGGCAACTGGCATATATTTATGATGGTTACAGAGTCATTTGGTCACCTTTTGTGACTTTCTAACAAGGAAAGTCAATGGGAAAACCAGATTCACTTAACAATCATGTTACTAACTGCAGTAGACTCACTTAACACCTGTGGCAAGAAAAGTCATAAAATGAGGCAAAACTCACTTAACAACTATCTGGCATAACAATGAAAATTTGGGGCTCAGTTGGCTCGTAAGTAGAGGGTTACCTGTACAGAAGAACACCTGCAGAAATTTGCAAACCATTCTGAAAAGAAGGTCATGTCTTATTTCATAAAGAATCCATGAAGGGCAGGTATTAGTGGGTTGGAATAGAAACAATATATATATATATATATTCATAGCCAATCCGACCACCCAACTGGATGGATTATATTTGGCCACTCAATCTTTCTCAGTTCCTGACTTGACACATTGCTTTGTGCAATGTGTTTGTAATTGCACTAAACCTGTCTGAAATTGTTTGTAATTTGCCTTCAAGTCAGCATCATTGTCTGATAAGATCCTTGGCAAGATCTGAGAAGTAGTTTGGATTAGCTGGTGCTTCCTAGGCCTTAGATGTATACTATAAACCATAGTTTACATGCTGTCGGAGTTAGTTTTGCATACTATATTACACTAAGCCAATACAAACCAAACCACATTATGTTTCAGCACAGTGCACAAGTTCAGACAACTACGCTTTGTCACAAAACTCGTGTGAAGATGAAACAAGGTAAGGAGGGAAGAACTATAGAATAAAGAATTTCTAAAAAGTATAATGAAAATCAAAACACACTATTTGGACACCAGCTTGTGTTTGGAGGCTGTCTGTTGTTACTGACTGGTGTGGAACCACTCAGTGAATACTTTCAGATTCAGAATACCCCATTTTGAGTCTAAAATGGCCTGTTTTGAGCCAAAGAGGCTTGAATGCAAAGCAGACCGTTCCCAGACATTTGGTGGCGCTTTGTTTTGGTTCTTTCTAAAGGGAGTCTGTGTGAAGCCTATTTTAGTCCTTCATTCTATTTGCCACTAGCGAAGGACACAGTCGAGATACAATACTATCAGTGCGAAAATATGTGCGGTTACCTGTTTATGTTTCGCAATAACTTCACAAGAACGTATTTTATAAAAAAGAATTGATAATGAATTATCATGTATTTTTTCGGCCTTGGGCGAAAGCAGCTTTGCCTTTGTTCCAACATCCAAACTTTTCATGAGACACAAATGCCAATCTCAAGTCTTTTTTTTTTATTTTTAACTCTCCCTGCATTGGAATGGTAAATGATGGGGGTGAAATAATTGCTCCCCTTAGGTGAGACCTAAAGTTAGCTGCTTAATATTTAGAGAAAGCATTCCATTCATTTATGATTTTTGGTGAAAAGTCATAAAGATAATAATCTCCCTAATAGTGGTTTATATCATGGCATAGTTTCAAATTAAATTCCCTTTGCATCAAACCTATGGCACACTTGCCCGAAGTGGCATGCGGAGCCATGTCATATAGCATGCATGGC